>NC_068357.1:83477794-83597794 GCF_020536995.1 Dreissena polymorpha | reverse complement strand
TATTATAATACTGTAATATATATAAATTTCTTTTATCTATAAATGCTAATACAAATATTGATTTTTCTTTTTTTTCATCCTCTGTAATCACTTAACTATCAATTGTTTACAAAGGGTTGTCTAGAACAGTTGCATTTTGTACAATAATATAAATAAATAAAATAAAAATGTATAAATAAAAATCACGCAAAATATATATTTAAAGGAAACAAAACAATTAACTCTGCTTGTTTTAGGTCGCAATAAATCTGACAACAGTGTGTCACGACCAGGCAGTGAGTACAAACACGGGAGCGTGGGGGAGACACCTCATCCACCGGAGGAGTCTGGCGGGGACCAGCCTGTGCGGGAGCCCACTCCAGTCCCCACGTCAACCATATTCATGCAGGCTATCGACTGGCTGCTCGAGGTCAAGGCTGTACCGGTATGTTACCTTTTTAATAATTTTATCATTTCTAAAAGGCTGTATCAACACAGATCCATCTTATAATGTATTGTGCAATATTTTGTGTTATATATATTTTCCCACAAACAATATTATGTTACTGTATGATGTTTATATTACTTTCTATTTTTATGCCCCTGAAGGAGGGCATATAGTGATTGCACTGTCTGTCTTTCCGTCACACTTTTGCGTTTAGGTTTCAAAAAATGCTCATAACTGCTATGTCGCTTCAGATGTAACCTTCATATTTGGTATGCATGTGTATATGGACAAGGCCTTTCCATACGCACAAACATTTTGACCCCTCAGATAAACAGCGATATTATTATTGTTTATCTGGTATTCTATGCCTCAATTTTGTTATGTGTTATTTTTGACGGAATTAAAACTTGTTCTTATCAGTATTTTTCACCCATTTTTGACAATCTACAGACATTCCCAAAGTATTTTAAGTCCAAAGGACCGGCAACATAGCATTTTCAATAGGTTCTGTCGTAAAAACATTGGCCAGGTCTGACAGTCCGGCACTTTTGGGAATGTCTGAATCTAATTCACAAATGATTGGTTATATCTGTGTCCAGAGCCCAAACTCACCATCTAGTTCTTGGTTATATCTGTGTCCAGAGCCCAAACTCACCAACTAGTTCTTGGTTATATCTGTGTCCAGAGCCCAAACTCACCAACTAGTTCTTGGTTATATCTGTGTCCAGAGCCCAAACTCACCAACTAGTTCTTGGTTATATCTGTGTCCAGAGCCCAAACTCACCAATGATTGGTTATATCTGTGTCCAGAGCCCAAACTCACCAACAAGTTCTTGGTTATATCTGTGTCCAGAGCCCAAACTCACCAACAAGTTCTTGGTTATATCTGTGTCCAGAGCCCAAACTCACCAACAAGTTCTTGGTTATATCTGTGTCCAGAGCCCAAACTCACCAACAAGTTCTTGGTTATATCTGTGTCCAGAGCCCAAACTCACCAACAAGTTCTTGGTTATATCTGTGTCCAGAGCCCAAACTCACCAACAAGTTCTTGGTTATATCTGTGTTCAGAGCCCAAACTCACCAACTAGTTCTTAGATTTAAAAATGGGCCGTGCTCTGTGAAAAGGGGGTTTAATGCAATTGCATTAAGTGTCGTCCCAGATAAGGCTGTGCAGTTTGCAAAGGCTAATCAGGGAACACACTTTCCGCTTTTATGGTATTTTTCGTTCAAAGATAGTCTCTGATTATGCGGACTGCACAGGCTAATCTGGAATGACTTTACGCACACGAATTAAACCCCTTTTTCAAAGAGCACGTCCCAAATAAAGAATAGCCTAAGACTCAATATAAATACCATACATTTTGAATATAAACAGGCTAAAATTGATGATTATATAATATTGATATTAAAGGAAGAATAATTCTTCTAATTACATAATTATTATGTAATTAAATGTGTAAACTGCCATGCTATACTTGATTTTCATGTGGTTAAAGTACAATAAAGTTAAAAAATAATAATTTAAACTTAAGTCTAAGAAATAATTGATGAATGCAGGCCCTGCTTTACTTCACATGGTTCAATAAGGGACTAATTATATTTCCATACTTATGTTATTTTTTATGCTCCCCCAAAAAAATTTGGGGGGAGCATATAGTCGCCGCTTCGTCTGTCCGTGCGTCCGTCCGTGCGTCCGTCCGTGTGTCCGTCCGTGCACAATTTTTGTCCGGGCTATTTCTCAGCAACTAATGACCGGAATTCAATGAAACTTTATGGGAAGCTTCACTACCAAGAGGAGATGTGCATATTATCAGCGGGTTCTGGTCGGATGATTTTTCACAGAGTTATGGCCCTTTGAAATTTTTCATTAACTGTACATACAGTACAATTCTTGTCCGGGCTATTTCTCAGCAACTAATGACCGTAATTCAATGAAACTTTATGGGAAGCTTCACTACCAAGAGAAGATGTGCATATTATCAGCGGGTTCTGGTTGGATGATTTTCCACAGAGTTATGGCCCTTTGAAATTTTCCTTTTAACTGTACATATAGTGCAATTCTTGTCCGGGCTATTTCTCAGCAACTAATGACCCGCATTCAATGAAACTTTATGGGAAGCTTCACTACCAACAGGAGATGTGCATATTATCAGCGGGTTGTGGTTGGATGATTTTTCAAAAAGTTATGGCCCTTTGAAATTTTATGTAAAAAATTGTCCCCCCAACTACTGTGCCCTCAAGACGTTTCCTTTTATCTGAATATATAGTGCAATATTGTGACAAAAAAAACTTTGGGGAGCATCACCCGTCTCCGACGGTTTCTTGTTTAATTCAGCTCCACTTGTTTATTTCAGTTCACAGAGCGAGCACTGGCCCATGAGCTGTTATCCCCATTGGGCGGAGCTACAGCACTGTACCACATCTCATTGGCCCGAGTGAAACTGCAGAAACGAGAACTGCACCAGGCAGAGGACAGTCTTAATGAAGCCCTGCAGTTTGACTATCAGGTACATGTAGGAAAGCAGCTGCAGTCTGGGATAAAGAGTCTAAATGCATGTGCATTAAGTGTAGTACCAGATTGTGCAGTTCACACAGGCTTTTCAAAGACAACATTTTCACCTTTTATGGCATTTTTCATTGAAAGGAGGTCTTTTCTAAAGGTCAATCTATTTAGGCAGAAAATGTTGTCCCTGATAAGCCGGTGCTGATTGCACAGGCTAATCTATGATGACACTTTATGCTCATGCATAACCATTAAAGCTCAGTTTTCTCTGAATGCGGCTCATATGTTTGTTAAAGAATCATAGATTATTCTAGATATTAAGTTTTGTGGAACAGTACATGTTGGTTCATAAAAACAGATATTTAAAAAAGGTTATAAAGGTGCTTTATCTTTCATAAGCATTAACTTCCATTCATTTAAAACCTTCTGTTTCACTTGAATTATTACTGGTTGATATTCAACTGGAATGGACCGATTTTAATCAAGCCACCTTACACTTGTTGAATTATTTTCATCTCTTGTGCTTTGGCAAGTATAAAATTTATTTCACAGAATCCCGATGCCTGGGCCTTGATGGGTCATATGAAATACCTGACCAATGAAACAGCTGAGGCTCGTGACCGCTATGAGCGGACGATCTCGTTTGTGGCTGATGCCTCAGAGATGCATTCCATTTACCTGAGATTGGCTTCCATCTATCTGCAGGAAGAAAGGGTAAGAGAGACATTGTACTGTTCTCTGGACTCTCTGTAAACTATGCCTATTAGTACTTCATGTTAGCCGTGCTTGGAGAAAAACTAGGCTTTATGCATAAAGTATTGTACCAGATTAGCCTGTGCAGTCCACACAGGCTAATCAGGGACGACACATTCGGTCAAGACTGGATTTTTGTTAAGAAGAGACTCCTTTTAACAGAAAAATTCAATGAAAGAAGTGTATGATTAGCCTGTACATGTTCAGGCTAATATGGGACAATACATACATGCATTAAGCACCATTTTCCTAGAACTTGGCTCATGTGTTTTCTTCGCTGTATAAGATATTTGTAAAAATATTCATTGTTTAATTTATTATGGCTCACAATGATCTTTTTGTATATCTTGTTTTTTGTTAAATATTTTGTGCATTTTAAACGTGTGTGTATTATTTAGGAAAATGCAAAAAAATATAATCACCTTCATATTATGCTGTTAATTAGAAAATGTGTTATTTTACAGTTTCATGACCATTATACGCATGTTCTAGTCGAATTGAAATGGTTTTAATTTATGTGTTATCGATTGGTACAGTTTCAAGAAGCCAAGACAACGTTCCTGATGGCCTGTAAGAAATCCCCATCATGTGTGTCCTGGCTGGGTGTTGGCATCGCTTGTTACCGGGTAAGTATGAGATCCACAAAGTTTTACTATAGCTTTTTCATCAGACCAGAATTATTTTGCAACTTGGCTCAGATATTATTCAAACAAATGTCACTTTTAGAGTGTTTCCATAAAGCTGTATTATGTAAACTGCCCCGCCCCCTGGTGGCGTTGTTTTTCAATAGAACCATTTCAAACTCTGTCAAGTTATCATTAAAATAAATGCTCTGATAAAAAACCACATTAGCATTTAACAAAATATGTGACTTCAAGAGTTCATAAGATGTCGATGTAGCCATTTATGGCCCCTGGATTTCCATGTTGTTCAGCTGATCAGAACTCTTTGAATTCAACTGATACATCATAAAACAAGCGCTCCCAGCAAGTTTCATGAAGATTGGGAAAAAATGTTACTTCTACAAAGTTCTCAAGGTTTTGCTAAATATAGCCATATAATAAAAACCGCCCCACCTCCTATCGACCTTTCGTTTTCGAGAAAAGGGAACCATTGTTTACTCAACTGACATATAATTCAAACAATTATTCTGAGTTCCATGATATTCAATTTCCATGATGATTGGGGAAAAAATATAACTTCTAGTGTTCTAATGCATTTTCTTGAAGTTGACCTAGTGACCAAGTGTTTTACCCAGTTTAAAACTTTGCAGAGATATTATTGAGACTAATGTTTTGACCTAAATGCATGAAGATTGAGAACTAAATGTTGCCTCTAGTTTTCACAAGGCTAATATAGGACAACCCATGACAGAAAAACAGTTGATTGCAAAAGTTCACCATGAGCATGTTGTACTCAGGTGAGCTAAACAATCAATGCAAGTGATAAACAAATCATTACTTAATTGCAAAGGTTTATCTGAACGGTCTATTGACACCTATAAATGCCTATTTTTCTCCTATTCTCCAGCTGGGAGAACTGAGCTTAATGCATGTTTGTAAAGGTCATCTCAGATTAAACTGTGCAGTCAACACAGGCCAATCAGTTACAACAATTTTCCTTCTAATGGCATTTTTCGTTTCAAGAAAGTCTTCTAAACGAAAATCCAATTTAGGCAGAAAGTATCATTGCTGATTGGCCTGGCTATTCTGGGACAACACTTTACTCACATGCATTCTTCCCAGGAACCAGGCTCATTTATATATGCTTTTCTCTAGCTGGGAGAGTTGGCGGAGGCCGAAGATGCGCTATCAGAAGCCAACATCCTGAACAACTCAGACCCAGAGGTGTGGGGCTACCTGTCTCTTGTGTGCCTGAAGACTGGAAGACAGCTTGAGGCAGAACAGGCTTACAAATACGCTATCAAAGTAAGCAACCTGTTGTCAAAATCAAATTTGTGAAATTTATTGTGAACAGGCATACCAATATGCTATCAAAGTAAGCAAGCTTTTGCCCACATATGTGAAAACTCTTTGGTTTTAAATCCCTCGAGCAGTTGTCTGAGGGCTAAATGCAGTCTGAATAGGCCAATCAGATGCGCTACTTTCTGCTTTTATGATTTTTATGCCCCCGGATCGAAAGATCGGGGGTATATTGTTTTTGGCCTGTCTGTCATTGTATGTGTCTGTGTGTCCCAAAAGTTTAACCAAAACTTTAACCTTCTTCATAACTTTTGCAATATTCAACGTAGCAACTTGATATTTGGCATGCATGTGTATCTCATGGAGCTGCACATTTTGAGTGGTGAAAGGTCAAGGTCATCCTTCAAGGTCAAAGGTCAAAAAAATTAATTAACAAGGGACAAAATTGTCACAAAACCAGGTTTTCATTGTGAAAAAAAGTCTGATAAAGGGAGAAAACTCAAACTGAACTTTTGAAATGAACAAACAAAATTAACCCCCTTTGTAAGTTTGTTTTTAAAAAAAATCTATTTTTAGTCGTCGCGACCTTAACATTGGAGATATTGACGTGATTCTTTCGTGCGACACACCATCCCATGATGGTGAACAAATGTGCCAAATGATTTTAAAATCTCACAATGAATGACATAGTTATGGCCAGGACAAGCTCATTTATGGCCATTTTTGACCTTTGAACTCAAAGTGTGACCTTGACCTTGGAGATATCGACGTAATTATTTCGCGCGACACACCGTCCAATGATGGTGAACAAATGTGCCAAATGATTTTAAAATCTGACAATGAACGACATAGTTATGGCCCGGACAAGCTTGTTCCGCCCGCCCGCCAGCCCGCCCGCATTCGCCAATCTAATAACCAGTTTTTTCCTTCGGAAAACCTGGTTAAAAAACTTTAACCAAAACTTTAACCCTCTTCATAACTTTTGCAATATTGAACGTAGCAACTTGTTATTTGGCATGCATGTGTATCTCATGGAGCTGCACATTTCAAGTGGTGAAAGGTCAAGGTCATTCTTCAAGGTCAAAGGTAAAAAAAATAATAATTCAAAGCGGCGCATTAGGGGGCATTGTGTTTCTGACAAACACATCTCTTTTTTTTTTTAAAGGTCTCTTAACAAAAATGCAGTGTAAGCAGAAATTGTTTTCTCTGATTAGCCTGTAGGCACAGGAATGACACCTTAAGCACATGAATTAGGCCCAGTTTTCTCAGAACAAGCTCAATTGATCAAAAGAATTATTGCACTGTACAAAAAAGTAAAATATACTTATCTTCTAAAAGAATGAAACTGCCAATCTTTAGCTTCATTATGGAAATATAATTGTTTTTTATTATTGATGCATCTCGTAAACAAAAAAGTAGCGTAATAGATTGTTATATTATCTGCAATAAAACATGTAAGTAGGAATATTTTAATTAGTGTTAGCAAACAATATATGTTAGACCCAACATTTTATGATTGCTTTATGATCAGGAAGTCCGGGAGGTCATGGGTTCGATCCCCACCGTGGGAGCATTCTTTCCCCCAAAGACACCAAGTACTGGTTTTAGGCCCAGGAAACGGACTCGAGGGTGTTTATATAAGCCATAGGCTTTCGATGCAATGGAGCTTAAATAAATAGGTTTAAACTAAATCATGAGTATGATATATTTTATAGAAATTTAGCGAATTCAATCAAACTTCTTACAATGGTATTTATCATATTTTATTAAACAAGTGTTCACACTTGCTATACATTTTATTCATTGATTCCGTCTTTTCAGGTAAATCTAGAAGACACAGAATTAATGGATGAGATTATCACAACACAGAAAGAAGTTGGCTTCGGCAATCCCCAGTTCTAGTAGTTTAAACATCTAGACATTGACTAGCAATTGTTATTTGTGAACATTTTAATAGAATGAGTAATATCAGCTCCATGTGTTTGAAACATTGAAGATTGCTTGTATGTAAATCATTGATAGCCCCCAAAAATAGGACATTGATCTGTGATGTGATATTTATATACAATTTTATGTACAAGTTTTGGTCAGGGATCTGTTTTGGTTGATCCGTTTTACAGTGATACATGTTAAATATTAATATAATAATTTATTATCTTTTATGAAGAACACCATTCAAGAAACTTTACTTTCTGTTTTGTTTTTCTCAGTGGGTATAACTGGTAGTCAACTCCAGGTGTTTTTGTTGTCCTGTTGGTATAAAATCAAGCATTTTACACCACCTGGCCGCCAGAAATTCCTATTACCTCGACCTTCAACTTCAAAATACTGTAAACGTATAGAAAATCGTCTGTACGAAATTTCGTGGTTTTGTACAAAACAACTTATTCATTGACACGTAATTTTGTGGATTACAAATTTAAAAAAACAACTAATTCGTTGATATGTAATTTCGTAGATTTCAAATTTTTGGGGAAGACTGACCATCATAATAATTAAACTTTTATTAAAACAACCAGAAAAATAACGAAGCATAATCTGCTAATCTGTGACAGCAAGACTTGAGGTAAATGTGCACTGAAGCATGAAAGTGTTGCCGATAATTGTCGATAAGAGCGATAAAGCGGCGCACTTGTGGTCCCCGCTCGCTAATTGCCATCGATGTTGTTTTGACAATATTTCCAATTTTCAGCGCAATCGGTCCCCTAGTTATAACAATTGAGTAATAAGGTCCCCAAAATACATGTTTGAAAAACTGTTTTGTCTCTTCTTACTTAAATTGGCACTAATTGACATATGTGATAAATCTGCAAACTGTTAATTTGACGACTTCACGTAAAAGAGAACAATCGTTGATGTACAATTTAAATAACGTGCTTGATTAAAAAAGTATTATTACCCAAACACTCAAGAAAACAACATATTGTATTAACTAGCATATCTCAATCAAACAATGTCTTTTTCAAAATGGTTGAAAACAGGAACAGTTTAGACACATTCTCCTACTATAGCAGGATTGCCTGACCCAGTAAAGGCTCATGACCGGTTTCGGATTAATAATGTATAAATAATCGTTGGTATTTGAATTCGTGGTTCAGCGAACCAACGAAATCCACAAAATTCGTACCACACGAAATTTAATGGTTTTACAGTAAATACCGGTAGGTGTCTCTCTCCTCCCCAGAAACCTTCCTTCTAACCTGCATGGTTGTAGGTCAACACGTTCTATAGATATCGCTGGGTAACTCGTGTTCCACGGAACTATGTAACAGGCAGGAGCAATAAGCAACAAATCACAACTTCTTTGAAGGGAGGCATCATATTAACAATGATAAAGGTGTCACAGTGGATTAGGATAATTCTTTTTTTTGTCACTATTTAGTCGTATGATATGGCCTTAACATTCCTATAATATGATGTCAATCCTAATTTTTGAGGATAGAAAAGCTAAAACATTTAGTGATAATGATGGTTGGATTTTTGGGAGCCATAGCCGAAGTGCAATATATTGGATTTGCAGTGTTATGAAGAAGGGTATCTGAGCTACAAATTATGTTGCATCTAAAAGATGTTTTGGTCCTTAAACAACTTACAGGCATTCTTTTTGTGTAAAAAAATTAGAATTGAGAATTCTGCATTTTTGAAATCAATCTAAAGTTAAGGAGAAGATATTAAGCGTGAAGGGGTGGTGGCAGAAACTCCAAAGGCTATTCGGATTGACAGACATCATGGATTCCATAAAAGGTTTACATACATACTATCCAATTCATATTCAGTATTCTGGTTAATAGGGGTGTGATTTTGTATCACCCAATGAATAACAATCTGTTATTCACGATTCAAGTATCTTGTACTTGTAATGAATTTGATTTAAAAAGGGCGGATAACTGTATACACATAGACTCTTTTGCTTATAATAGATGTCATACACTTAAAATACGCACACAAAATCAACTAATGTGATTTATATGAAAGTTTCATTTCAAATGGCTTGAAAAGTAAATCGATGTAGCAATTGTTAAAGACACACAGGCGGTTTCATTCAGTGAAGATTTTTGTCTAACTGAACTCTGCTGGAATTGCGATCTGAGAAGTTCCTGTTGATTTCAAAATTTGCATCCTCAGCCCTGAGCAAAATATTAAAATCGGTTATGTGACAACAAGATCAACACATTTCTTTTACTTTTTATTCATGAACACAATGTGGTGTCTTGAAAACAAAAAGCCCAAAGGCACTCACCTTAGACCCTAAGGAACTTAACTGTTCTGAGCTAGGTTAAATAATAGACTTATGTTGAAAACTCCCCCATCAACTTGCTGCAATCTCTGAGAAAGTTTCTCATGAGAGGGCAAAAATGTGACTACTTGAGTGATCAAATGGATTTTCTTCTGCCACATACAGAAAGGCCGTCATGTTTTTCAATGGACTGGAATCATATCTCAGTCTTCTGAGAAATCATACCAACAAATAAGCAAGTTTCATGATCATTGCGCAAAACCCCCATCTTTTCTAGAGCATTCACAAGCTTTTTCTTTAATTTGACCTGATATCCTAGGTTTTTACACAAAGGGACACAATTTCTAACTCGGCATATATCAATTGGGCCTGTAATTTAACCAAAATTCATGAAAATTTGTAAATAAATTACAAGTGTGGCCACAACAGTGCAAATGTTGACAACCCAGGACTGAAAAAAAAGGCAATCACAAAAGGCAATCACAAAAGGCAATCACAAAAGCTCACCAGGAGTATGTCGTGCTGAGGCAAGCTCAAACCAACATGCAATTGGTCATCTTATAATTGTGCAGTAAACATGACTTTGACATTGTCATAGTTATTTTTCCAAATAACCCAGGCTAAAAATAGTAAAAAGCAAATATATGACAAACAGGACCCAGTGAAATTGTGTACATGATATGCCATTTAGTCCAACAATGATCTTTGAGGTCAAAGTTCAGCATAGTCCATTAAATATGGGTATCAGAATAATTGCTATAAATATATACTGTGTTCAAAAATGGCATTGCATTTTTTTTTATTCAAATACTTATGTCAACAACAGCAAAACTTTCTTTGAGAATTTATGAGTTATCAAACATGTTTGCAAAAAGATACATCTTTAATTGTTTATCAGCTAAAAAGCTCATTTTAAGTTCTGATGCCTATGAATTTGGTCTCGTGCGGATAAATAAATACAAGCAAACTAGAACGAACAAAAATGTGATTATTACAATCAAATACAATGTGAACTGTAATTTTTGTCTCAATGGGTATTGTTTATCTAAATTTCTTCTTCAAAACGTAATGTTTGGTAAATCATTGATCATTTACTTAAGTGAAATTTTATTTCAAAAAAAGAAACTACTACTTAAAATAGACATTGTAGAATTGCCTTATATGCTCTTATAGAAAGCTATACACATTTTTAATAAATTAAATACCAAACAGTAGTTATAAAATTCTAACAACAATCAAATTATGCTACAACATGCAAATAACAATGTACCATAGACAAACAATTGTGTTTCCACTCATTTTATATGACAGCTTGACAAGGTATTCAGATAAAACTGTCTTCTTCATTAATTTCCAATTGAATGCATGATGGCTTTTTCAATCTGTTTGGTTCATTTACCAACAACACACAAACTCAAAACTTGCTGCCCACAAAAGAAACATGAATTTCAGCAATCAACCATGACAAGTTATGCCTCTTCTTTGGACTCCTCCCCCTGCTTCTCAGTGCATTGTTCTGATTGGTTGACCTCTGTCGTATCCATGGCAACCTCTGGGTTGTCATTGCCCTCAGCGACCTCCTGGCTGCGCTCCTGGAGCTTGGACTTGTCCTTAGGGGGCCTGCCTGGGGGTCGGCGAGGTGTGTTGGGATCCTTCTGCTTTCTACCACGTCTGCAGAATATGCCATGCATACACTTATAGATATTGAGCCTATCTCTGAGAAAACAAGATTTAATACATGTGCATTAAGTGTGGTCACAGATAAGCATATGCAGTCCACACAGGCTAATCAGGGACGACACTTCACTTTCAGGGAATTTTAGGTTTACAGTTAATGTCTTCTAAACAAAAATCCAGTTGAGACGGAAAGTGTCGTCCCTGATTAGCCTAGCCTATGGGGATTGCACAGGCTTATCTGTGACCACCCTTCACGCACATGCATATAAGCCCTGTTGGTTTTTCAATGCATTTTTCAACAATATTATGAAAGTAACATAGGTAGCCATTTTTCAAAGTGAACACATACAGTTTGCTGAAAATAAGAACCATTATAACATGGACAGACTGATACTGGGAAACCAGCAAGTTCATTGATGCAGATGACTTCAGTGCAAGAGCACACTTATATTTACTCATAAATAATCAATTTCATAAAAAAACTAAACTTTTTACGAAGAACTAGATTTTGTTTCCTTAACAAACAATTAATAATGAACTTCTCTTTGGAATCTATTTAGGGAAACATACAGGATCACAAAAGGTACAGGGTGCTTCTATGAAGAAGCAAGGTGAAAAGCTTGACCCATCTTAAAATTGTGCAGCGAACCATTATTTTGCTCTAGATCTTTCTGTTTTAAAAGAAAAGCAAGTGTACATGTTAACACTAATGACACTCATTAAATGAAGCTATAATTATGCATGTTCGTAAAGTGTTGTCCCAGATTATCAGGGATGACACTTTCTGCACATCGGACACTTGATTTAAGACTGGATTTTCGTTTAAAAAAAACTTCTTTTAAACAAAAAATCCCCAGATTAGCATGTGCAAACTGCATATGCCAATCTGGGATGATACTTTATGTTCATGCATTGAGCCCTGTTTTCCAAAAGCGAGGCTCAAATAAGAATAAACTTCAAATACCCAAACTCTGTTCAATATAGTGTCAAAAGTAGTGTTCTTCTCTAAAAACTGCACCACACACTCACCTTGCCCTAGGTGTTGGTCTTGGCAGCGGTTTCAAGGGTGTTGTGTCCCCACGACAACTAGGGCAGTCCCACTCGCCCCTGGGCAAGGAGGTGAGACCCACACAGAATGTGTGGTACCCGCGGTCACACTTGTCACAGAACAACATCTTGTCCTGCAATGACAACCCATTTTTATTATTGAAATATTTTTTTTGGGTTTAACCTTTTTGCACTGAGATGTGCATTTTGAAGTCCCTTGGAGAATTAAATTCAATTGAAGACCTTTCTTAATAGATTCAATGTTACAGATACTCTATTTCCAACCCTAAGATATGAGAAGCAAACAGCATAAAACCTGAGCAGACTGCGAGTTACTTTCAGGCTTTTTTGGTTTTATGCTGCTTGCATGTAGAAATTTCATTTTGCTTCTGAGTGGGAAAGGTTTTTATATCATTTAAGTTTCTCTAGATATAATACAATTAAACCATCAATTAACCAACTGAAACTTTCACTTAGCAAGCTTAATTAATCCAGTTCATTTTCTGTGATAAACATGCTATAGTGGAGTACAGTGCTAATTGTTATGCCCCCGGATCGAATAATTGGGGGAACATTGTTATGGCCTGTCTGTATGTCTGTCATTGTATGTGTGTGTCTGTGCCAAAACTTTAAAGTTGGTAATAACTTTTGCAATATTGAATATGGCAACTTGATATTTGGCATGCATGTGTATCTCATGGAGCTGCACATTTTGAGTGGTGAAAGGTCAAAATAGCTGCTGTGAGGCTTCAAAGCGCAGTAGGGTGCATTGTGTTTGACCAACACAGCTCTTGTTTTAAAGAATTTACCAGAAAATAAATCAAATAAATGATTCAAAAGTCTAGGACGGGTTTAGTATGGCACAAATAAGAATTGGACGGCTAACGTGTCTACTCTGCACAGATGAAAAAACAAAGACATATAAAATACCTTCTGCCATCTATCAAAATAGACAGCGGCTGACAACAGGAACATAAGGCTAAAGAAATTTGTGTTAGGCCACAACCTCTACACTTAATACACCTTTATAAATTACCTCAATATGAATTTTATTTCAAATTTCTCGTTTAAAGCCAATCGGAGCCTTGTAAATTGCAAATATTTTGTTTATCGTACTATCATGCTTGTATCAATATAACAACACCCTATGAGATAAACATAGTAGTATTCCACCTTATTGAATACAGCTAACAGGAACTATTTAATGACATCATTTGTTGTCTGTCCAGACATAATTTAATTCTTTCCTGTATTTTAATTGTTTTCTTGTATTCATACACGATAAATACAGAAACAGCTAGTGGATCTTTGTTTTCAATACTCAAGATAATTCTGTTTATTGAACACTTACCTTTTCTTGACCTAAGGAAAGGCCCTGGCCTTCCATGTTGAGGAAAAACAGATTGACAAAACTTATCCCACTTAAGTCCTCACAAGCTTATCAGGGACAAAACTTTCCTTGTACGAAAAATACCCTAAAAGCAGAAAGTGTTGTCCCTGATTAGCCTTTGCTGACTGCTGATGACACTTTACACACATGCATTAAGGCCAGATTTCCCAGAACATGGACCATATCATTAAAGAAGGCAGAGAAACCCTGCTGGTATTCTGCACACGGCCTACCTCATCATATGGGTCCATGCACTGTACACATGTCTTGCACTCCATACACTGCCAGGGGTATGTACGCACCACCTTCACCATCTCATCTGTGAGGTCAAGACAGCTGGGATGACCTGGAACAGGAAAACAAAGGCAGATGAAGTCTTACATAGGATTGCTGTGTATGTCTTTTACCAGAAAAATTTACAAATGAGCCTCTCTCTGGAAATATCAGGTTTCATGCATAAGCGTAAAAAGTCATCTCAGGTAAGCCCGGGCAGTCCAAACAGGCCAATAAGGAACAACACTTTTTGCTCCTATTGTATTTATTTTTTAAATTGATGCAAAAATCCAGTTTATTTGCAAGTATTGTTCATGCATAGCCAGTGCAGACTGCACAGGCTAATCTTGGATGACACTTTACACACACGCATTCCCAAAGAGCAACTCTCAAATGCTTCAAAGCATCAATCAGTGCAGGTAACCAATATCCATGACACTGACACTTACCCTTTTGTCCTAGTTTATCCTTTGATGTCCTAGCTCAGATATGCATGTTGAGGCATTTGTAGTCTCTTAAAAAACTTATTAAATTAAAGACCTTTCTAACTAAATTCAAGTTTTAAAGGCTTCATTTCCTAGCTTAAGATGAGCAGCAAACAGCCTAAAACCTGAACAGACTGCAAGTCACACGCAGGCTGTTCTGGTTTTTTGCAGGTTGCATACAGCCATTTTCACTTGGCTTCTGAGCGGGAAAGGTTAAAGCACTTTAAACCGTTACCTTTACTCTTGCACTCGGAGCATTCTATGATCTCCTCATCAATCTTCCACTTGTCTTCCGGCTCATCCTTACATATTCTGCACTCTGTCTCTTGTTTCACTCTAACACGAGGCTGTAATTAGCAAATAATTATAACGAAAAGTTTACATATTTTAAATAAGAGTTACTGATTTATACAAATCATTAAACATTAAATTTTGAATTATTGATTTCAATTCTTTATGTAGTACATGTGCATAGTAGATGATAAAGTATCAGCTATATTTATTGATATAGAAATGAAATAAAGAACATGAAACATCAATCAGGGTGATAATTGTCACTTAACCCTTTACCACTTAGATACGTATTTTGACGCATGTGTAGTCCTTTAGAAAGTTTAATTTAATTTAAGACCTTGATTACTAGAGTACAATTTTAAGGCTTCATTTCCAACCCTTAGATACTGATGAGCAGCAAACAGCATAAAACCTGAACAGACTGCAAGTTACTCGCAGGCTGTTCTGCTTTTATGCTACACTTCAACACCGTTATTTTGAACACCGATCATCCGAAGTCACCGTTATTTCGAAGTATTTTTCAGGTCCCGATATTGGTTCTTCTTTGTTTAATGTAACATTTCATTGTTAATCCGAACTTCGTTAAACCGAAGAAATCGTTAATTCGAAGTGATTCAGTCGGTCCCAACACTATAATTGGCACCTTATTAACAATCTTTAATCCGAAGTCAAAACTTCAAAATACTGAGCGTAATTTCACACCTTTGTCATGGCTCGTCAAAAGCCGATAAATACACCTTTGTCGTCTGCGCGAACGCCGGTGTTCAGAGAGACATTGCGTATTAGTTACAAAAATGTTAATTAATTTCCGAAAATGTATTAATATGTATGTATGTCTGATAATTTGTGCTATTCATTATATTTTATATGTTCTGTAATAAGACAACAAAAAAAACAAGAAAAATATTCGTTTTATTCCTCCGTTTGTTACAAGTGGAAATCTATTGCTATCTGACTAGTTTACGCTTTTCAGTAAGCGTGTAACCGAACCATGTGAATTCCACAACGTTTCATTTTTTACAGAATCAAAGTCTTCTGTCAAATGTTTATTTCGAATAATCGTTAATCCAAAGTTTTTTTAACGGTCCCGACGACTTGGAAATAACGGTGTTGAAGTGTATTTGCACATAGACATTATCACTATGCTTCTTAGAGGGAAAGGGTTAAATAATAGCAGCAGCAGTTTATAACAACCAAGAAAAGTCAACAAGTTTTCAAAAAGAGCAAACAAGAAATGGGAACTCAATTGAGCCTCGATCTGTGAAAATGGATTTAATGCATGTGTGTAAAGAAGTATTGCCTCAGATTGGCCTGTGGCTTTTGATATTTGTGTTGAAATAAAGTATCTTTTTACCAAAAATCAAGTTTAGACGGAAATTGTTGTCCCTGATTAGCCTGTGCGAATAAAGGACAACACTTTCCGCAATTATAATATTGTTCATTTAAAGAAAGTACTTTTTGACCCAAAATCTAGCTTAGGTGAAAAGTGCCGTCCCTGATTAGCCTTAGCAGACTGCACAGGCTACTCTGGGATGACACTTTACGCACATGCATTTAACCCCATTTTCTCATAGTGCCTCTCAAAATAAACCTCTAGTGATTTCTCCTTGCTCGTCTCATGGCTGGCTGAAGATTTCTCGGTCAGCACCTTTACAGGCTCTAGAAATGAAAATTATTAATTCATATATCTTTCTAAATGCAAATAAATAAGCTGAAAGCAATATCCCATAGCTCACAGCGCTTTTGCGCAGGCACATTTTAAGTGTGTCATTTCTCTTTATGGACAATAAGCCAGTCAGTAAGTCTGACCAGTGGCTATAAAGTGTTAAGTCTCAAATTCTAAGTCTACTATTTGCAGAGCTCTTAATGAAAGCAAAAGGTAACATCCAAGCAAGTAACAAATAAACCAAGCAAATTTGTTGAATTGATATACCTCCAAATAAATTGTGTTCATGGATGGGTACTAAGTATGATAGAATCCTGACAAAATAAGGCAAATTGAATCAAAATTTGTAACAGTAAACCTGGATGTGTGACCTTGACTTTGACCCTTGAGACCAGAGTCTTACCTGTGACAAACTGCCAGGTAAAGGAGAACAATTGTACAAAGGTATAACAGTAATGGTTATATTATTAATAATTCATCAAATTAGTGATCTTTGATCTCAGCGTGTGACCTTGACCTTTCATCTAGGGTTTTGAGTCTTGCATGTGACTTAATCCATATGCCTAAAGTGTCGTCAAATATTTGGCTGTCCAGTCTGCACAGACTTATCAGAGATGAGACTTTCTGACTTTTTTTTTAAGAAGAGACTTTCTTATAATGAAAAATTCAATTAAAGCAGACTGCACAGACTAATCGGTGATGACACCTTTGCCACCTTCATTACCTCCCGTTTTCCCAGAGTGAGGCTCTAAATAGCGACATTGAGATACTGGACAGCCTGCCTACCTTCAATAGCAACATTGAGATACTGGACAGCCTGCCTACCTTCAATAGCAACATTGAGATACTGGACAGCCTTACCTACCTTCAATAGCGACATTGAGATACTGGACAGCCTGCCTACCTTCAATAGCGACATTGAGATACTGGACAGCCTGCCTACCTTCAATAGCGACATTGAGATACTGGACAGCCTGCCTACCTTCAATAGCGACATTGAGATACTGGACAGCCTGCCTACCTTCAATAGCGACATTGAGATACTGGACAGCCTGCCTACCTTTAATAGCGACATTGAGATACTGGACAGCCTGCCTACCTTCAATAGCGACATTGAGATACTGGACAGCCTGCCTACCTTCAATAGCGACATTGAGATACTGGACAGCTTGCCTACCTTTAATAGCGACATTGAGATACTGGACAGCCTGCCTACCTTCAATAGCGACATTGAGCTACTGGACAGCCTGCCTACCTTCAATAGCGACATTGAGATACTGGACAGCCTGACCTACCTTCAATAGCGACATTGAGCTACTGGACAGCCTGCCTACCTTCAATAGCGACATTTAGATACTGGACAGCCTGCCTACCTTCAATAGCGACATTTAGATACTGGACAGCCTGCCTACCTTCAATAGCGACATTGAGCTACTGGACAGCCTGCCTACCTTCAATAGCGACATTTAGATACTGGACAGCCTGCCTACCTTCAATAGCAACATTGAGATACTGGACAGCCTGCCTACCTTCAATAGCGACATTGAGATACTGGACAGCCTGCCTACCTTCAATAGCGACATTGAGAAACTGGACAGCCTGCCTACCTTCAATAGCGACATTGAGATACTGGACAGCCTGCCTACCTTCAATAGCGAAATTGAGCTACTGGACAGCCTGCCTACCTTCAATAGCGACATTGAGATACTGGACAGCCTGCCTACCTTCAATAGCGACATTGAGATACTGGACAGCCTGCCTACCTTCAATAGCGACATTGAGATACTGGACAGCCTGCCTACCTTCAATAGCGACATTGAGATACTGGACAGCCTGCCTACCTTCAATAGCGACATTGAGATACTGGACAGCCTGCCTACCTTCAATAGCGACATTGAGATACTGGACAGCTTGCCTACCTTCAATAGCGACATTGAGATACTGGACAGCCTGCCTACCTTCAAAAGCGACATTGAGCTACTGGACAGCCTGCCTACCTTCAATAGGGACATTGAGATACTGGACAGCCTGCCTACCTTCAATAGTGACATTGAGATACTGGACAGCCTGCCTACCTTCAATAGCAACATTGAGATACTGGACAGCCTGCCTACCTTCAATAGCGACATTGAGATACTGGACAGCCTGCCTACCTTCTTCCACGCTGTCCTCATCAGAGTCACTGCTGCTGCTGCCACTGCTACTCTCATCTTCACTGTCCCGGGATGAGGAACTCTGACATTAGACAAAATAGGCCCCTTGTATTCACACATTTCCCTTAGAAATACTAACCCTTTACCACTTAGAGATGCACTTTGAAGCGTTTGTATTCTCATAGAAAATAAAAATACACTTTCTAGATTCAAGTTTTAAAGGCTTCTTTTTGAACCCTAAGATACAAACAGCAAACAACTACAATCTTGAACAGACTGCCAGTAACTAGCTGGTTGTTCTGGTTTTATGCCGGTTGCATAAAGCCATATTCACTTCTGCACAGGAATAGATTAAGCAATTATTAAATTTGTATTATGTCTTAGAAAGCCTTCAAAAACCTGTCAGAAAAAAGTACCAAAATGTACAATAACGGACACACATTAGTCGGTGCTGCCACATAAAAATTGAGACAAGAAATAGGTAAAAGGCGTGCATGTCTGAAAGATTAATCAAAAGTCTGCAAAGATTCCAAGCAAAAATGACAATCTGTATGAGTGACCCATCGGAGGTTTTGTTCATGAATGGTTTTGATTAAAAAGTACTTGCTGTAGCTATGAATTTAAATCAGTATTTTTCACAACGTTGCATAACTTCATCTTTCACAGAGGACGTTTGAAACCAATGAAAACTGATTTTGCTATCATCAAAAGGTCCTCAAGCAGTTTATATGGGTAAAACAATAGCCCAAACTATAGCAAAACTGTGCAGAGAAGCTGACTATGTCTTGTAGAATTTAAAGCAAAATTTTCAGTGTTCTATTCCAAATTATTCTGAAAAAGCTGGTAAGAAACCTTTGCCTTAAGACATACACATTTTGAATTCCCTACTACTGTGAATCCATTATTATTCATCCGACATTAATTTTCGCCTTTTTCGTACTTCGACCGATGGACGAATTCAAGATCCTAACGAAAAATCATGTCCCATATTTGAAACAAATAAGACTGAATTACCGTAGGCATGAGGCATTTAAATCCAGCGTAATCCACCCATATACACAGGGCTCGAAATTAACACTCGCACACTCGCAAAATGCGAGAAAAAAAGATTGCAAGGTAAGTTATAAGCCACTAGTATTTTTTGCAAATAAAGAAATAGTGAAAAAAAACGAGTTATATTGCTTAATGCGTTCGACGGCGTGAACGCTATACCGTAGGTCAATTTTTTTAACGTCCGAATACCCATATGCGGAAGCGCGCACCTTGTTTGTTGACTGGTATACTTATAATACAGATACACAGATGGTATTGAAACAAAGAACATGAAACAGTCGACTATTTACACTCAAGTTAAATCCGGATTTGACACAAAGGGGTGTTCATTATACAGTGTACTGACATTTCCTGTAAAACGAGAATGCAATAAGGCTGTATCGAATGCGTCGACTTCGTTTAGGTATAATAGTGTTGATTAGCGCTAATTGTTTACAACTTTATTACCCATTGTGTGTATTGTGTTTATCAGGGGTGTTGCAGATTATACAGCCTACACGCCGCGAATTCGGATTAAAGACAATACTATTAAACGCAATTTAAATATGATGATGTGTGATCAACACCTGACTGAAATATATTCTGCGCTTTGTTACAAATTAATAAAGAACATTTTGATTTGTGTTTGGTTGTTTGGTTTAAACTGCATCTACTATTTTTGTACAGTTGACCGTGATAGTAATGGAAAAAGACTAATTGGCAATTGGCTTCGTTGTTTAAAACACTCGTTAACGATTATTCAGTCCCACTTATCCGCTAATCATAACAAAGAACGTGTCAATGACATAAAATAATAAGGGACAGTTACTATCACCTAAGATAACAGACTTGTTAAATGGCATATGCCAAACAAGGCCCACCTCCTGCAAGTGACTACCAAGTGTCACCTCTCTTTCCCCAGCACGATTTTTTCGCAACCGCGTATTACATGTATTACAAACAAATAGGACGTTGTTTTTTACAAAACCAGAAATGGACGAATTTAAGAGTGGACGAAATAGTCATTTTTATGAAAAGGGCGAAATTTTGTGCAGACGAAAATAAATGGTTTCACAGTATTTGACATCATTTTTTCATTTTTCAAACACAAGTTAGCTTCACATTTCTTAAAACCCTATCTACCCACCAAAAGCTGCAACAAGCAAGGCACTAACAATTGCACAACATATTCATAAATTTACGACAGTTGAGATAATGTTTACAAATTGTCAAAAGTATTCTTACAAGACTTCACTGATTACAAGTTAATGCCAGAAAGATTTTTCAATTTATGTACAACAAATCTTGTTTGCAGTTAAATCCAGACTGTCAGAAACCAAGCACTGTGTAATTTGTGGACGGGCAGAAACCAAATACTGTGTAATTTGTGGACTGGCAGAAACCAAGCACTGTGTAATTTGTGGACTGGCAGAAACCAAGCACTGTGTTATTTGTGGACTGGCAGAAACCAAGCACTGTGTAATTTGTGGACTGGCAGAAACCAAGCACTGTGTAATTTGTGGACTGGCAGAAACCAAGCACTGTGTAATTTGTGGACTGGCAGAAACCAAGAACTGTGTAATTTGTGGACTGGCAGAAACCAAGCACTGTGTAATTTGTGGACTGGCAGAAACCAAGCACTGTGTAATTTGTGGACTGGCAGAAACCAAGCACTGTGTAATTTGTGGACTGGCAGAAACCAAGCACTGTGTAATTTGTGGACTGGCAGAAACCAAGCACCGTGTAATTTGTGGAAATAAATGAGCTGCCCTCTGGGAAAACGGGGCTTTAAGCATGTGTGTAAAGTCTTGTCCCCTATTAGCCTGCGCAGTCTGCAAAGGCTAATAATGGACAAAACTTTCCGCTTTGATTGATTTTTTCTAAAAGGAAGTCTCTTCATAACAAAATCCAGTCTAGGCAGAGAGTGTCGTCCCAGATAAGCCTGTGAAGACTGCACTGGCTAATCTGGGGCGATATTTTACGTCCTTACATTTACCCCTGTATTCCTTGAGCAATGCTCTAATGTGTGCCCCTACCTCATCCCCACTGTCTGCCTCATCTTCATTTTGCAGGAGATCAGAGTGTTTAGGAGGATTACGCACAGCTGTGTTGAGAGGGAAGTACTTCAACTCCTCCATAAGGTACCTGTGGATATAAAGCTGCATTGTGCGTAAAGTGACTTTCCAGATGAGCCTGAGCAGTTGGCACAGGCTAATCAGGGACGACACTTTCCACTTTTGCTGAAATGTTTCTTTTAAATGAAGTCTCTTCTTGATTAAAATCCAGTTTTGGCAGAAAGTGTAATGCCATATTAGCCTTTGAAGATTGCACAGGCTAATATGGGAGGACACTTTACGCACACGAATTAAACCAGATACCCCAGAGCAAGGCTCATATTCACAGAGTCTACAGTCACAAAGTGACTAAAATAAATCTCAATTTTGGGCAAGTGAAAATTTCATATCAAATTATCTATGAACAAGAGATGTGTTTGTCAGAAACACAATGCCCTCTACTGCGCCGCTTTGATTTTTTTTTTTTTATATCCCTTTAAAAAATATTACTTCCCTTGTAAAAATGATCTGTAGCTGCCAAATGATAAATATAAATTATCTCCCTTTAAAGCTTGTAACTTCCCTTAGATTTGTTTTTTGACCTTTGACCTTGAAGGATGACCTTGACCTTTCACCACTCACAATATGCAGCTCCATGAGATACACATGCATGCCAAATATCAAGTTGCTATCTTCAATATTGCAAAAGTTATGGCCAATATTAAAGTTTTCTGACCGACAGAGGGACGGCCAGACAGCCAGACAGTTCAAATGCTATATGCCACCATACCGGGGGCATAAAAACTTGAAAACTTTTCTGTTCACAAAAAATGGTAAAAAACAATGTACTAAAACATAAATATTAACTGGTTTTAGACATTTTATATGATTATTAATGAACCAGTCAGCAATTATACTGATGTTGTAATTGATGGTTTTCATGAAATTTATTCTATTATTCCCTGAAATGTTTTACAAACATAGCCCTAGCTCACCTAAAAAACATGATATTAAATCAGAAATGTTCCATTCTAAAACATAAAACATTTTTTGCAGTTTTCTGCTTTCAAAATAATTAGGAGCCTGTAAGAAATAAACAGGGTTCACTTTAAAATCCACTTGTCCAGACTGACTAATGCTGTACATTTTCATTTGGTCTTACCAAAAAGTTAATTTTCCAGGAATTAAAAAATGTTATGTTATATTCTGTCGATCAAGCACGTATTTTTACAATATACCGGTATATTTAATTAGCTTTCCTTTTTGATAATTAGAGTTAACTTTTTACAGTTCTCACCTTGTTTTGTGAATAAGAAAAGTAAATAAACTTGACATATTTAAGCAGACTACCCAACAATGCAAGTAAGCCACAAGTGGGAATATAACAAAAGTGAAATAAAAGGGAACTTAATGTGACAGTCTTGTGAACTAATCTCTAAGATTTCTTTCCCTTGTGACTATTACATTGCAGTGTATAAGAACAACTTTCAATTTATCGTTTTAACATCAGCACTAAGATTTGGACAGAAATTTAGCAAATACATACACTGGATATTTACTGGTTTTCTTGCATGTTTACTAGACCCATCATTCTTGATACGAGTTTTATTCGTCTGACATGAGCATTTTTTTTAGCCTAGTAACTTGTAAATGTTGGCAGGGTTTTTAATCTTATTTTGGGGAAAGGGTCTGGCCTTTTTTGAGGGGAAAAATAATCGCGCAAAATGCTGGATTTTGGGGGAAAAAATCACGCGAAACACCAGATTTTGGGGGAAATAAGAAAAGTCTTAAACAAGCAATTTAAAATATTCTGCTGTTTTTAAAACAAATTGAAGGCAACAGATAATTCAATTATGCAATATGTTATATTTTCTACACTGGATCAGGTTAACTTATGTATTTAAAGTTTAATTTTTTTTATTTTTTTTAGGGAAAAAAAAATAAGTATGGGGGAAAATTTACCTGCTGAGGAGAAAAAAATTTGAGGGGAAGGGGCCGTTTTTCGGCGGGTCCCAAAGAAGGGAAAAACCCTGGTTGGTGTGGTCTTGTGCTGTGGGGGGAGGCCAGAGTACATCTCTGATACAGTTATCATGAACCAAACCAGAGTACATCTCTCTGATACACTTATCATGAACCAAACTAGAGTACATCTCTCTGATACAGTTGTCATGAACCAAGCCAGAGTACATCTCTCTGATACAGTCATCATGAACCAAGCCAGAGTACATCTCTCTGATACAGTTATCATGAACCAAGCCAGAGTACATCTCTCTGATACAGTTGCCATGAACCAAACCAGAGTACATCTCTCTGATACAGTTGTCATGAACTAAGCGAGAGTACATCTCTCTGATACAGTTGTATGAACCAAACCAGAGTACAGCTCTCTGATACAGTTGTATGAACCAAGCCAGAGTACATCTCTCTGATACAGTTACCATGAACCAAACCAGAGTACATCTCTCTGATACAGTTGTCATGAACTAAGCGAGAGTACATCTCTCTGATACAGTTGTATGAACCAAACCAGAGTACATCTCTCTGATACAGTTGTATGAACCAAGCCAGAGTACATCTCTCTGATACAGTTGTTATTAACCAAGCAAGAGTACATCTCTCTGATACAGTTGTATGAGCCAAACTCACAGTACTTTGGAGTGGGTACTAAACTTGCATTGCCTACGTAACAAACATGAGTACAGACCACTGAGCTAGCTGGAGTGCCACCAATAAAGCACATACGTTTAATAGTAAGCCACTGATAGTTAAAGCACCTACGTTTTATAGTAGTCCTGGAACTGCCCTGGTATGACAGAGAGTGGGTACGCTCCAACCTCCGTGTGGGTCGTGTCCAACTTGCGGAACTTATTTCTTGGGTACTGAAATGTCTGAACACCAAGGATTTAATATTAAGGTGTGTTCACAAGTGTCCACAAATGTTTAATAGATAACTTAACTAGTGCTAATGCTATAGCTTCTGAAAGCCTGTGAATTTAGGCAGCTTTCATACATTAATTTGTAAATTAAACTGTACAACTATGTTTTAAAGTAGACTGATTATTTTAGGCACACATTCATACTAGAGAAGAAACTACAGTGAAACATTATGCTAAATCCAGCAAAAATACTGATTTGCCCTTGATGTTTTCAGATTCTGTATCAATCAAACATTATGCTAAGTTTCTCCAGTCTCTGGATGCAATTATAAAACTGGGTTGGAAGCATGTGCCATTAGTGTTGTCCCTGATAAGCCTGTGCAGTATGCTTAGGCTAATCGAGTACAACACTTTACGCTTTTATGCATTTTTACGTTTTGAGGAAGTCTCTTCTTCACAAAAATCGAGTTTTTTACTTGGAAAATGTCCCTGAATAACCTGTGCTGCAAAGGGTTATCTGGGTGAAACTGTACAAACATGCATTGAGAACAGTTTTTCCAGAAATATGGATCATATAATGCGCTTACGAAGGTTTGTACATCAAAGTACGCAGACCGAACAAAGGTTTGGACATCAAAGTACACAGAACTTACAAAGGTTTGTACATTAAAGAACGCAGAATGTACGATGGTTTGTACATCAAAGCACACAGAACTTACGAAGGTTTGTACATCCAAGTACACAGAACTTATGAAGGTTTGTACATCAAAGTACGCGGCACTTACAAAGGTTTGTACATCAAAGTAGGCCCTACGGCTCTCCTTGCGTTCTTTCAGCAGGTTCCTGTTCCAATCAGACACGGACTTCATTGCCTTCTTTGTGTACTCTGCCATCTTGTCCTTCTCTAATTTCAACTTGAAACAGAAATAACACTGACAGGCTTATCTGGGTTGATACTTTATGCACATGCATTAAGTCCAGTTTTCCCAGAAACTGATATGTTTAAGTTTTGTCCCTCAACAGCCATAACAACACTTTCCATCCAGTTAGCACTGTGGTTCATTCAAGCCCTTTTCACGTCGGCGAGGCAATTTCAGTTTCCACACCCAGCGCAAGTGAGTTGGGTTGGTGGTTACCATACCAGAAAAGTGTGGTTTACCCTGGTAAATCAGGATACCCACCACAGCAACAGAGCACACCAAATTGAGAAAATTTTATTTAAATATAAAGGTTGAATTTGCAGCTTGTGACAGAAAATGTCTTCCAAACTTTGGTGAGTCTAGTAAATCAGGAGTGGTGGGGCACATTTCAGTCCCTTTCTGAAGCCCAACTTACTTACTAAAGTTTATTGAAAAATTTCCTTTACAAGAAGACTTGAAAATTGATTTAGATTATTAAATAACAATAATTTATTGGAAATGAACATTAAATGAAACAGTTGTCAAAACAACAGGCTACAACACACTTGAAAATAATTTGAATATAAGGTATTTATTTTTGTTTGAAAAATGACTGAAGTGTTCTTTTTGGCTTTTTCGCTTTTTTTTGGTCTTAATATTTCAAGAAACATTTACAAAACCAGAGCAAACATGGCAAACCATCGATTTTTCAAAGTGGTGGTAAAAAAGAATTACTATAATCTGTAAATGTTTAATTTCAAATAACAAATACTTACAGCATTAAATTCTTTAATTTTGTCAGCCATTTTCTGCTTCTCTTTTTCCTGTAGTGTTTTCACAAATTCCTATAAAAAGAACACAATTTAAATGAAAGCAGGCAGTACAAGCACAATAATTATTATCTCTTTAATGTATAAAGTATTACACATTTAATTTATATGTAATGAAATTAAATATCCTATCATTAGTTTTTGGTTTAAATAGCATATTGTATGACTGTTTGTTTATTTCTACATCAAAGTTCAAACTGGTGTTTGAAATAACCATAAAATGTCTTCTATATTTTTTGAAGAATGCCATTACCTTATACCTGGCATGGTAGTGCTATTGACCTATTAATGTATACTTGGCAGAGTGATCCCAATGTCATTGATTTTAACCCACCTGGAAGGTTGGTTCAATAACATTGACCTTTTAACCCTTTACCACATAGATACATATTTTGACGCGCTTGTAGTCTGTTAGAAATTTACATTTTATTAAATACCATTCTTACTATATTCAAGTTTTAAAGGCTTCATTTCCAACCCTTAGTTACTGATGAGCAGCAAACAGCATATAACCTGAATAGACTACTCAGGCTGTTCTGGTTTTATGCTGGTTGCAAAAACCATTTTCACTTTGCTTCTTATGTTGGAAAGGGTTAAATTCTACTTTGAAGGGTAATCCCAATTCAAGTGCAATATTACCTTGTACTTGGCAGGGTAGTCCTTACTCATCAGGTCATGAACTTCATCTGCCTTCAATGCTGTCAAACCTGTGAAAGCAGAAAAATGGACAAGAGGGCCCAAGACCCTAGGTTGCTTACCTGAGAACCGAAGGAACTAAACTGTTTTAAGCAGCTTATGTCATGTCAAACTTAAATTAGTATGGATTATGACCAAGCTTTTAACCTGTAACCATATTAAAAACATGGCTGAAATATAATTTAAACAAATATTTCATTATGTTTTATGCTGATAAAAAACATGTGACTTCTAAAGTGTTCACAAGGTTTCAAAATAACAATATATAGAAAACGGCCCTGCCTCATAGTGGCCATATTTTTCAATTTGCCGCAACCATTTTGAACTCAGCCAAGATATCATTAAAACTATTTTAATAATGAGTTGAGATAAGATTACAACAAATGCTTTCAGCAAGTTTCATGAAGATTGTACAAAAAAATAATAATTCTCGAGTGTTGACACGTTTTTTTATTTATCTGACTAAACGACCAAGTTTTTGACCCCACATGATCCAGTCTCAAACTCATGTGACAGATCATTGAGACACCCTTTGAGCCAAATGTTCGTTTCGATCGGGCAATAAATCAAGCCTCAAGAGTTTTCACACTGTAAATAATGACGATGCATGACAGAGAATGACCCATGCATGACAGAGAAAAGGTGACCACAAAATCTCATCTTGATCATCTTGTGCTCAGGTGAGCTACATAAAGTTGAAATGCAACATGATCTATCTAATCAACACAAGAGGTTTATAAACTATTCCATTTATATAAGAAAATTACAGTAAAAAAGTGAATGATTTTCACAAAGATATGCCTTTCAGTAGATCTTTTCATGTAAAGACCAACTTCCAAATGATTCCTCTATTTTGGGTTTGATCTTAAATTTGTATCTTTGGTTTGATCTTAAATTGTTACCTTGAAATAAGACTTTGGGACTTTGTCATAATGTGCGCCACTCACTATGCTTGTACTTGTACATAACAGCTGCAAAGTTATTTCAATTTCCTTAATTCGATGTGACCTTGACTTGTGACCTTGACATTAGACCTAATGACAAGGTGCTTAGGCTCCGCTGACCCCTTCATGGAAATCCATTCAACCTGGACAAATGTTTGTTCAGCATAAATTGTCACATACACATTACGTAATTTCTACCTTTGACCTTAAATTTTGACCTTGACCTTGAACCTATGAACCTTGTTTTATTGTGTGACATGAAGTCTCAGCATGCTGATTACTTCAAGCTAACTTTTTCAAAAATCCATACATGCAGGACCAACAGTGCTGTTTTTTTTCATTCAAATTGGGTACGGTAATCCCCATTCCTAATGGAAAAGTATATATTTTTTCCAAATAGAGCAAAAAATTCCCAATGAAAGGTTTAACAAAAATATATATATATAACTTTTAGATCTCAATATTTTGTTTAACTCCCATCCATATAAGATCCAACCTTAGTTTATATAATACTGAAAACGCTTGTATTCTCAATTTTTTAGCAAAACAACAACAACACTAATTTCCCAATTTTAGTCAGAACGTCGCAATGTGTGGGCTCCATTCCCAAAATGGTAAAAACAAAACAAACAAACTTATGCTCCAGACAAATATTTCTAATTGTCAGACTGCCCACCCTGATGTTCCCATTATTAAGCCATTTTTCAAACGGATATATAATAATGTCAACAGAAACCAAGTTTTTGTATGCCTTAAACAGCTATTGAAATGCCTATGATCTGGTTTGATAACCATCTTAACTCTTTCAGTGCGGGAACCGAATTTTAAAGGCCTTTACAAACAGTTTGGATCCAGATGAGACGCCACAAAATGTGGCGTCTCATCAGGAACTAAACTGTTTGCTATTCTGATAGTGTTCTTTGAAAAAAATCGAAGAAAATGCTAATTTTAGAAATTCAGCAGAAGACATTTTAGCAGACGACAAATTTCCCAGCATGCAAAGGGTTAAACTATCAAGACCTTTTTTCCCTACCTAGGTCACTTTGTGTTTCTGAAACCACTCCGCTCTCCCTGAGGAAATCTTTCTCATGTTTGTCACATACTCGACGGAACAGATCTGCAAAAGAAAATTATAAAGATGTTAAACAATCTGGGCTCGTATTCACAAAACTTTTTTTGCGATCAAAAATCGATTTTGCTTGTCATTGAAAATGGATTTCCATTGTAGTTGAGAGGCAAAAATGAAAATCGATGTCAATTAAAATTGATTTTCTATTGCAAAATGTGATCATAGATATGCTGAAAGGAAGGAATAATAGGCATATATTTAGGGATTACTCAACATAATTTTCAGATTTAATTATATTGGGAAAACGGTGATTGAGCAATTATACATCTGTCCAAATTGATCAAGATGGACTTTGATATACTATCTAGACATATAAAACTTGTGCATGATAATTAAATGTTAACTTCGCCATCATACCTGGGTACTTCCTCTTGAAGGACTTGATGTCAAGAAAGATGGATATCTGTTCCTGCAGCATGTAGAAATCTGCATCCGGTTCTTGTGGCCAAGCATACTCAAATATGTCAGACGCTGTCAATCCACTGAAATAGTACAGATATAAGAACCTGTCAATCAACTGAAATAGTACAGATATCAGATGCTGTCAATCTACTGAAATAGTACAAATTTCAGATGCTGTAAATCCACTGAAATAATACAGATATGAAACAATGTCAATCCACTGAAATAGTACAGATATCAGACGCTGTCAATCCACCTAAATTGTACAGATATCAAACGCTGTTAGTCCACTGAAATAGTACAGATATCAGACGCTGTCAATCAACTGACATCAAATGCTGTCAATCCACTGAAATAGTACAGATATCAGACGCTGTCAATCCACTGAAATTGTACAGATATCAAATGCCGTCAATCCACTGATATAGTACAGATGCCAGACACTGTCAATCCACTGAAATAGAACAGATATCAAATCCACTAAAATAGTACAGATATCAAATGCTGTCAATCCACTGAAATAGTACAGATATCAGACGCTGTCAATCCACTGCAATAGTACAGATATCAAATGCCGTCAATCTACCGAAATAGTACAGATATCAGACGCTGTCAATCCACTGCAATAGTACAGATATCAAATGCCATCAATCCACTGAAATAGTACAGATGCCAGACACTGTCATTCCACTGAAATAGTTCAGATATCAGACACTGTCAATCCACTGAAATAGTACAGATATCAAATGCCATCAATCCACTGAACTAGTACAGATATCAGACATTGTCAATCCACTGAAATAGTACAGATATCAAATGCCGTCAATCCACTTAAATAGTTAAGATATCAGACGCTGTCAATCAACTGAAATAGTACAGATGTCAGACGCTGTCAATCCACTAAAATAGTACAGATATCAGACGCTGTCAATCCACTGAAATAGTACAGATATCAAATGCCGTCAATCAACTGAAATAGTACATATATCAGACACTGTCAATCCACTTAAATAGTACACTAACCATCGGTCTTCTTACATTTGGTTTAAACATGTACTTCATGTACATGTATATTGAGTAGAAATGGATAGAAAACAAAATATTCAAAAACAAGAACACTGCTAATGATTAAGGAATTATAACCAAGATGCCCTTCTCAAATGTAACTGCTATCAAGATTATTGAAGATATTATGAGAATGTTCTTTACAACCACTTTTTGCTAAGCCAGAAAAATGTTGACATTTAAAAAATGCAGTTCCGGAAAATGCAGTTCTGGCTAATGTTTACACAAATACAGACAACCAGCATAATTACAAGCAACAAGTTTACCCAACAACACTTACTGTCCATGCTCGCTTGCATCATCAGCGGCTATCTGCAAGGTGCCCCTACGTTTCTTTGCCGGAGTGTTGTCCCCATTCTTGTCTCTTTCACTGTTAGGGGTCCCAGGAGTCACAAAAGGACAGTTGCTTGGGGGATTCATGTTGGCTGATTCATCAAACACCATTTGGCGGTCTGAGAAGGCTGAACTCTCTGAAAAATTTAAGAGTAATATAAACTTTTTATGTTTACAGAGCACGAACATAAAATTATCAACTATAAATAATATTTAGATGTTTTAATTGTACTTTGATTGTTAAGTCATGACTAAATTACAACCACTGCTTTAATATTCTTGGTCATCAGATAATGACAGAATCTGTGTCAAAATACATATACAAGAATTTTCTACAAAAAATACGGTCAACAAAGATGCAAGAAAGATGTCATAAACATAAAATTCTTTCAATTTGATATTATATACAACAAGCTGTGTTTGTGATTCACTCTGGTTTCACCTGGTAAGCTCATGTTGGAACATTCATCCATGTCCTCCACATTGCTGCTTGCGGCTGACCCAGGGACACTGACATTGGATGCTTCGTCAACACCTAACAAGTTGTTAGCTTCACTCGTCTTGCAACCTTCATCAATGTTGGGCTTGTACCAATCTGAGTTTGAAGTGTCCTCTCCAACAAACGCTGAGGCAGGTTCATTCTCAGTGGAATCAGGCCTACTCGACTCGTCTATATCCTTAACTGAGTCAGTATCATGTTCATTATTGCATGCCCTGTTTTCCTCTTTCAAAAATTTGTGGAACTCAGATTCATAATTGTCTTTGACAGGTTCCTTGACTACATCTGCGCCTTTTTTACTTTGAAAATTATTTCCAAACAGATTTTTGGTAGAGTCATCATTCTCTATCAGAGCAGATATTGTATTTACAGCTGCTTTATTTTCAACATCCGTATCATTGTGGGCTTCAAAACTACTGGTGTTCACTGAATCCTGTTGCTGAGAGTCTACATCTTTAACAACGTCATCATTATCTGTAAGCATTGGTTCCGCATCATGTTTGTCATCTTGATTAGTTGTTGTTTCGACAACTGACGTAAAGTCTTTTTGGCTGGTGTCCATGCCTAATTTATATATCTGAAATTATTTTCAAAGCCATGATGTAAACAAATTACCAATAAGAGTTATTCTCAAAAAAATAAAAAATAAATAAAGAGTTAGGCAGTAGTACTTCAAATCATTGAAAGACCATAATTGTACTCATTAAGAAAGCAGCAAACCCAAATGCTTTTCAGATAAGTTTTTATACTGTAGTAAGTCAAATTGAGACAAATAAATGGTATCTATTCCATATTTACAACACACGTATAATTCCTTAAAAAAACAAGATGTTGCAATAATGAATGATAATGCCCTCAGTGGAAGCCTTGCCAGTAGTGATTCATTGGCCGATATGACTCATTTAAGTCTAAACGTAGGTAAAAGGTCTGGACAAGAGGAGGTTAAGTGACGTATTTGTGTTAAGATTGTGCAAAGATAACATCCATGCAAGTATCAAACCTTTGCAGAAAGATGTATTGATGCAAGATAAAACCCATTATTCTATATCCAATAAATTCATCCAATCGGCATTCTTCATATGTACCACGTGACCGTCCAATATATTCCGGTATTGGATCCAAAAAGTCTGTATTTTTGTGCACTAAGCAATTGTTTTATATCGATAAAAGCCGTTACCGAGAAAAAGTATCCGAATGTACTATAATCAACTCACACGGGCGCTTGTCTTGAAAATAGCATAGATGCAATAAAAGCATTTTCAAATCAAAATTAAAATGAAACAAAGAGCTGAAGAAAGGGATATAGAATAAAAAGCTTATTAGCCGTTTAAACTGTACAATACGAGATATATTTGGACTCGCACACAGTTTGAAGTCATAATGGACTCGCCTAACGGCTCGTCCAATATGACGTCAAACTGTGTGCTCGTCCAAATATATCTCCTTATTGTACAGTGAAACGTCTAATAACCTATAATATTTTGGTTTAAGATTTGGACATTCTGAACCAGTCCAAAAGTAGGTCAATTTCAAGATCAAACATAGTTCAGTTGATGCCGGTGTGTTGATAGGATTCAAAGACATCATCCATGCTAGTATCAAATCTTTGTAGTGAGCAGTATTAATGTTTGATGAAACGTGTCATCTTGGGTTAAAAAATAATACTGAAATAGGCACACAATAGTCCAAAAGTAGGTCAAGGTCAAAATGAGGTACATGTGAGTTGATATTTGTTTTTAAATAAATCATCCATGCAAGTATCAAAGCTTTGTAGCAAGCAGTATAAAGGCTAGACAAAACGTTTCTTTATCATCAAATACGTCAAATAAATGTATAAACTCCGCCGAGGACAGTCCCAAGCCTGCGCTGAAAAAGAAGGAGGGTTGGGCGTAGGGCGAGCTACCCTACTCTTTTGAAATCTTATTGCTACAGAAACGCCAAACAGAATAACAACAGATATCACGGACCTGGGAGAAGGTGTCAACTGGAAGCCATCAGACCGAAGACCATCATCTCCACCAGAATCACAACCAGCATTGGTACATGGATTAGGAATGTCCAAACCATGTACGAGACCAGAAAGACAGCACAAGGGGCTGAAGAGATGAGGAAGTTCAACCTCACCATCTAGGAATCAGTGAATCAAGACAGACTAGCTTTGGGCAGAGGCGACTGACTTTTGGTTAGTTACTGTTGTTCTCGGGGCATGAGCAGGAGGATGCAGCACACACCCACAGAGTAGCCCTGATGCTTTCCAAGTTGGCACAGAGAGCGCTCATCTGGTGGGAAGTGAACAGATCAAAGATCATGACAAAGATCTTTTTTTACAAAGAAGAAACAGATCAACGTGGACATTATCCAGTGCTACGCCTCGAAGAATGACTGAAGAGAATGGGAAGGACAATTTTTACAACAGACAGTCAACCGCCATACAAGACAGACCAAAGAGAAACATTATCATTCTGATGGGTGACTTCAACGCCAAGATTGGCAGTGACAACCAAGGATATGAGGAGATCATGTGGAAGCAAGGGTTAGGCGAGATGAATGACAACGATCACAGATTTGCCGACCTGTGCGCCATAAGTAACCTGGTAATCAGAGGAAGTGTTTCCATCCCAGAAAGATACACAAGGCAACTTGAGTGTCACCAGACCTGTCAACTGAGAACCAGATTGACCATCTGTGCATCGCATGGAAGTGTTGTCGCTCTCTTCAGGATGAATGTGTCAACCCAGGAGCAGACAAGGCTTCGGACCATCATCTCCTTGTCGCCTGCTTGAAACTGAAGCTGAGGAAGAGTAGGACAGGGGGGCCCAGCCAACGCCAATGTTACAACACTGCTACGCTCAAAGACACCTAGAAGCAAGAAGAGTTCAAGGTTACTCTCTCCAACAAGTTCCAGGTCCTAGAGTAGCTGCTTGAAGAAGAAACAATAGAGCAGAAGTGGCAGAAGGTGAAAGTAGCAGTGACCTCAACATGAAGTACTGGGCTCGTACTATCACAAGGAGTGGATATCAGCTAAGGCGCTTCAGAAAATTGCAGAAAGACGAGAAAAGAAGGCAAGTGTCAACAACAGCAGAACACGAGACGCAAAAGTGAAAGCATAAGAAGAGTACACCGAAGCAAATAGTATTAGAGCACACGAGCGGAACTACCTAGATACACTTGCAACAGTAGGTGGAAGAGGCAGCCTATCAGAACAGAACTAAAGATCTGTACACCATCACCAAGAGATTAGCAGGAAGGTGGCCAAGCCAGAGAGGCCAGTAAGGGACAAAAATGGAGGAGTAATAACAGAATGACAAAGGGCAGAAGGAGAGATGGATTTAGCACTTCCAGGAGCTACTCAACAGGCTAGCTCCTTCAAACCCACCGGATATTTCGCCAGCTACAAGCGATTAACCAGTGCTTTGCTCCCATAAAGGAAGAGATCAGCAGCACCAACAAGCAATTGAAGAACGGCAAATCTCCAGGACCTGACGGCATACCCGCAGGAGCGCTTAAGGCAAAAGTCGAAACCAATGTGGAGCTACTATACCCTCCTCTTAGATATGGGAAGAAGAAATTCCAACAGAGTGGAAAAAGGGATACCTCATCAAGCTCCCCAATAAAGGTGACCTCAGTTCCTGCTCCAACTACAGAGAAATCCGGCTGTTGTCCATCCCAGGAAAGGTTTTTTATGAGATCCTACTGAACCGAATTAAAGATGCAGACAGTAGACCCGCATCTCCATGACCAACAAGCCCACTTTCGAAAGGACAGATCGTGCATGGATCAGACTGCAACCCTCATTCTTGAACTATCATTCCCTTGAGTGGAATTCACCCCTTTTTGTCAACTTCATAGACTACAAAAAGGCGTTGGACAGTGTTGACCGAGAGTCCCTCTAGAGACTACAGAGACACTTTTGAGTGCCAGGAAAGATCACAAACATCATCAGGAATTCTCTTGAAGTGATGCCATGCAGATTTGTTCATAGAAGACAGAGAACGACGCATTTAAGGGAACAGTAAGGGAACAGTAAGGTGTTCAAGAACAACAAATTCAATGACACCCCCATCTAAGGCATAAAGAAATGACCAAATGTTAGGTTCGCGATTGGAGATTGTCTCAGATAGTGCGAACACGAATGCAGAATCAGAAACGTCTTGTCTAACCAGTGTATCTATATAATCAGTTTAAAACAGTTTCAAAGTTCTACAGTTAACTATATTTTTGAATTTATTTCTTCAATTTTTATGAACTGACAAGATCAGGATAGTTTCAACATGAACATACGTTGAACATATTCCTATTTATACAATATCGGTTCTTAAAGGGGCCTTTTCACAGATTTTGGCATTTTTTAACTTATTCATTAAATGCTTTATATTGATAAATGTAAACATTGGATCGTAAAAGCTCCAGTAAAAAATCAAGAATAAAATTAAAAAAAGGAGAAGAACATTGCCCGGAGCAGGTTTCGAACCAGTAACCTCTGGAGTCCTGCCAGAGTCCTGAAGTAAAAACGCTTTAGCCTACTGAGCTATTCCGCCGAGTACACATACTTCGCGTATTTTATACCTTATATAAGCAAACTCCGTAGTTATACAAAATTTAACGACAAAAACAGAACTCTCCAAATTATTCAATCGTTTCGCGTTGCAATGCTTTATAATCTTTAGGTTTTATAATCGTCAAAAGATGCATATAATGGCTATATTAAAGCATGGTAAATGTTCAGTATTACTGTTTCCTCACAAATATCATAACTAACACGAAAATTTGCGAATCTGAAACAACTTTTTTCAATTTTGTCAATTTACCAAAGCGTGAAAAGATCCCTTTAAAAGAGATTTGTGTGGGTTTCATTAATATTTTCTGTGAGTCCCCCTCTTTGAAATGTAAGAGGGATCAAGTCCCCCTTTTCCTGAAAGTGAGGGGGTCCAGAACCCCTATCTACGTTTTTCTAGATGCAACCCTGCATATCTCCAATGAGCGACATCGTATGCTTGCCCAAGTCAGTTATTTAATAAAACCTGTCAAGTCTCATGGTTTCGCCATGAGTCTCACGGTTTTTGGCATGCAATGACGGTCTCACGCTGACTTAGTAATTTCTCACGTATTTCTTCAAAAAAAATTAAAAAAGGTATGTTTGGATTTCATAAAATGTTGTTTAATTACTACAGAGACGGGCGGGCTGTTTTAGTGGTTTCTAACCTAAATACAACATGTACCGAAAACTGTTTAACGGTGTTAATGTATCATTATCACTATGCCACCGGTGTCTATGTAAACAAAAAAAATCGGCTGCAAAATGTCAGCAAGTGGCTCACCAGGAAAGAAAAAAACTTCAAGCAAAAAAAGGGCTAATTTAAACAAAAATAGTCTTAATTTTGCTAAGGGTAATAGCCCCAAAACGCACCACAGACGATCTATGATTCAAAAATTTTCATGGGGGGCATGCCCCCGGACCCACCTAGATTTTGCTACTAATTTTTTTCCTTACCGCCAACCTAGATACCAACATTAATTTTATGTTGCATTTTGCAGAACATTAAATCATTGAAGCCTAAAACAGTCGAAAATACACCAGGATACTTGCTAAGTGTTTATGCCGTTATAAATAATATTTAAATACAACGTTAATGTACGCGAAAGTTAATTATAACGTTTGCGCCAAATACTTTTGACGTTTGACACCGACGTCATTTATAATTTTATTGTTATTGTCTATTTAGGAAAATAAACGTTATGATTGAAATTGTTTTTAAGAGCGCCTAAGCGAGTATGGAAGGATATATGTTGGTAAATATATTGTTGGTATTTATATTGTATATGAATTTCTGTATGTATTATTATTACGTGAGCGCGATTATTTTATTTGCATAACATTTAAATGTTTTGTTTGATTGACTGTTTACATTATATATGTTTTATATTTGTTTTAGAGAATCGTCATGAATAAATGTAAGGACGCATATCTCGTTTTCCTGATATGAAAGGCGGAACTCTTAACACTAAGGATGGTAGAACTACTTGCAATTAAAATAATGAACGACGGTAGGTTTCAAAACGTCTGAGGTGCGGTACATGTAGCTGCAATTCCAATTATTAAACGCGCAGGTGATTCAAAGGTTTTGCCAAATGGTAGTTTAAGGTTGGAACAACAGAATACATATTATATATCTGAAGCATAAGAATTCCTGATTCGTTTCTCTTGTACCTGTAGAGTTCGCAAATACACCGGCAGAAACCTCTTTTAGTCTTTGTTTTTGTTTTGGCATATGAAGGCTACATACTACACAATTTCAAACATACCGAAGATCATTCTCCCAGCAGAGTTGTCGTTCGTGCCTCAACATACATGAATGTAATGAACCGCAGTATAAGAGAGTGACCGAAGATCCATCGAACCTAAGCGGTATTCTCTTATTCAACCAGGTGGTCCATAATAAAATTCTTGATGCAATGTAGATAGAAAGAATACAGTAAGGAGTTAGGCATCGTCGAATACAAGCGATTGTAACATATTGTGGCCAAGAAACTGAGCATGCTTTAATTTTTGCCTGTTTAATACTCACTTGGGATAACAGATTTATGAACAAACATACCAACAAGCAAATACAAAATAGCTACGGATACATGCAAAGCGCGACTTTCTATGAACTTATGTTTCTGTGAAGCTCTCTGTCAAAATGCTAGCCTCTATTAATGAAGTTCATTGCATTTTTATGATCAAGCAGCCTAACGCATATCTTGGCTTCTGCTACAAGACCGTCTCGAGCATTGTTTACATTCGGAATGCCCATCTAGCACCCTATTCTACACAAGAATCTCTGAGACCCGTGAAGATTTCTTTGCAATTCTAAACCTTAAGTTAACGCCAAAATATATCATACTCTTTGTGCCCAAAAAGCAAAGAAGGAAACAACAACAAGCGAATTCATTGTGCCTGTACACATGTGGTATAGAATACATGCGGCAGTTCAATAATAGATGGCTTATTTAAACCTTGATCTATTTCCACTACAAAAAAAATGGCTATTTTATTTTTACGAGTGTGGGTTATTAAGATATTCAGTATACGAAAATGTTAAAGAAATTTGAAAAAAATCATAGATCTTCATTTTTGCATAATTATCATCACTGTTAAATGCAAATTAAAATAAACAACAAAACACATCATACAATAGTGATCAGAGTTGGCAATTTAATTCCATTGGCTGGTATATTTACCATCTATGGGAAAGATAATTGCTGCTGCGCGTGCCTTGCATTCCTTTTTATCCCATTTTCAACGCGACATTGACGGTATAACACCTTATGGAATATTCTAGCCCGTATTCAACCTTGTGGGATATACCTGTCGCGTGCACGGACTACTTTTTACTTTACCACTGAATGATTTTTTATAAGAAATAAAGTCGAGAAAACTTTAGCTTCAAAATTATACGACCTTCAACCTTTACATCTAGTCATATGACATAATTTTTCGCAATCCGTATAATGAATCAGCTGATTGATGGCGTCATAAAATGACATACTTATTGCGTCATTTTCCCCAAACAATTTTTGACGATAAACGCGACTTATTTCACATGTACATGTACTGTATATCGACATATTTGAATTGTCAATTTATCACATTTTCCTTATTTCGTGTAATGTGCATTGTTTATAATATATACTTTTGATATTTAAGAATGTACAACAAGCCATACAAATATCGCACAATTCATAAATACTCTGCAATATTTGCTTTCCGATTCAATTCACGTAAGGCATAGAGCTGTGTAAAGTACAAGATGGTAAAAATAGCACCACACTGGAATTCGGAACGTCCCATTTTGTACACGGATATTCTCCACTCATTTATATGTTGTGTAATATAATGTTTTCCATTCTTTGTGCACGTCGCGACCGGGGAGGGAGTCACCCGGAGAAGAGGCGAATGCTAATGGTTGGTAGACGGATTTTGCCACATCGACTGAAATTTAACGGGAGCAGCGGGCAGCGTAGGTAGCAGCAGAAGAGGACAGACAGAGGCTGACCTGCAAACAGATGCAGGCCAGAAATCGAGGGGTGGCTCTATGAAAATTATGGAAGTGTCCAATAACGGCGGTACTCAGTACGCTGAACGTGCTGGGGAAACCGTTCCGGAGTTTGGGTCGACAGCCGGCAGCGCCCTCACGCTACTTTGGGGGAAGGGGTCCGCAGCCCTTAGGAGGGGGAATTTTCGCGGCGTTTCCCTTTTTGGGGGATTTTTTTTAAATTACTCTCTCATTATTACATTTGTACATGTTTGCACTAAATTCATTGCATTTTTCATAATTTAGTATGTTTGCAAAGATTAAATTGAAATAGAATTGAGATATTATTATCATGAGACACATCTTTCTATTAAAAAAAAATAAATATTTTTTTAGGGGGAATTTTTCCCTCCAAAAGTGGAAAAAAGTATACTTTTCAGGTGGGGGATTGCCGCCGAATTTCGGCGGCAGAATTAATAGATTGAGGGCCCTGGCCGGTGACGTATAGATCGGCCTTAAAGCTTGGAGCGGGCGGGAGGAGTTACTTTTGAACATGTCAGCACTCACTTGGAGTAGTAGCCTTACCCCCTCGAGGGCAGGGTAGTCATATATTAATTTATGTATAAATTGTCTATAATTGCATAATAATATAATCTCTTTGGCCAACATGCTCTGGTCTATTTTGATTCAAATTATATCTTTGGTAGATACCAGGCAGCTGAAGAAAATATGACCTTCTTTGGCTCTTATTAAGATTGTCCCCTGTAAGGGGAACAGGGGCAGATCTCTACATATAAACGCAGTCTTGTAAACGCATGTCCTTTAAGAAACTGTGAAATTCACCCTTACACAAAACAGCCTATAGTTGGTGCATTTATTTATTCCCAATAATTCTATAGCCTTTCGAATTTTCTCCTTTGTAAATCAACTATCCAACTCTTCAAATGTCCCTGACGTAATGTTATTTGTAGTGTGACGTGTTACATAGTCGTTAATATCTTCTTTTTCGTCACTTATATTTGAAGAAGATAACTAGTATTATATTTAAACTTTAAAATGATTGTTTCCTATGTTACAACCGACCGTAATTTTACCGTTTAGTAGTTTTATATACCTTAATGTGTTAACGCTGTAAGAAATGTATTTAAATAAAGGGGCATATGTCTTTAACACCTGGATCAAGAGCAGCGTCTTCACAGTGGAGTGTTGGTCAATCTTTATGAAAAGTGTAAACCAAAACGAACAACGATTGTTAAGGATGTCATAACTGTTACATTGTCAAGAAATATGTTAAAGGGACATTACTGTGTTACACTAATTAATAGATCCCATAAGAGTTGTCTCTACTGTTAATCGTGTGTTTATATGACTATGCTTAATAATTGTTGTACACTTGAAGCTTGGGTATGAATGAATACACATGTAGCCACATACGCCTTACGTTATATTAATAACACCGGCTAGAAATCAACAATAACCGTCTCAACACCAGGGTGGCAAAACGAGAACCGGTGTCATGCTTCTTACTTGTCCTCGAACTGTACCGATAGCATTCGACATCTCACTTCACATCAAGCTTATGTCCGAAGGGAAAAAATGAAACGGGATAAACGGAAAGCCACCCGTTCCATTCATAGGAAGCTTTTTTCTCTATGGGAAAGATATATTCAGAGAGAGATCTTCGCCTCACGTCTTCTCGGAGAGTGTGTCAGAGTGTACGGGCCAGCTGCTTCTGGTGGACAGTGATGATGAATTATATTTGTTTGTTCATGCCCGTTTAAATTATCTATATTTTCCACGCATGTGTTGCTGTTGATTGTTAACTTCTTTCAAAATAAACAAATAAAAATTAATTAAATTCGAGGAAATTATTTGTGTTTGGTCATGTCCATTTTATCAATTGTTGTCAATGTTTTTTTTTTAAACTTTCAAACTAGGAAAAATAAAACTGATTAAAACTGATTAAAAATTCAGGCCCGTACCCAGGCACTGGGCCCAGGTGCCCGGCCCCCCCCCAGCTGGCTGTCGAGTTATGATTTTTTAATAACGGGCATACTGCAAATTTTCTCACATGAAAGGGCCCACAGTACACTTCCCTGCAATTCAAATGCGCAGATGTGTTTTATTGCCCCTGATACACAAGGGGATTAGCGCTAATTTACTCGCCAGTGGAGATAAGCCCCTAGGCTATGTTTTCTTATCACCTTGTACACACATCCCCGATCTGTCAATAACCCATTGTGCTCAATGCTCCATCTTTTGATGGTGGGTGTAGCACGTCTTTTGATTGGACAAGGAAAGAGAAACGGCGAATGGATGGAACTGATACAGAAGATCGTAGGTCTGAACGATAATAGTGGTTTCTCTTTTAAATTCAAACCTCCTCTAGAGTCATAGCTTATTAAAAATTTCTGTGAAAACTGTGTGTAGATGATTAGATGATAAACATTTTTTAATGAATTTACTTTGAAACTTTATATAGAGATGGTTTGATTTCAAAGAGAAAATACTAGTAGGTTATATGTCAGTTACTGACATATAACCATAATAGTATTTTGTCTTTGAAATCAAACCTCCTCTACAGTCATAATTTAGGTTACATTTCATAATAAAGGTTTTTTAGTTTCAAAGGTTGCTTTTACTTCTTCATAAAGTGTTATACATTTCTGAAATCTAAAGCTTTAAACATGTGTGTGAATTTCACACCAAGGGGCCGTCGATAAAGCATGTCACGCCTTTTTTTTACCATTTTTACCCCCTCCCCCCCCCTCCGTATGTCACAATCTGTTACAAAATCTTGGACCCCCCCCCCCCCCTAAAGTACGTCACAAACTCACACTTTCGAACTTTTTTTTTTATTAACACTTTATTCAAATTTAATCTAAAACACAATTCACTTTTAAACCGTATTAAAATGTCACTTAAGTTACCGGTAAAAGAACTTTCACATTACAGGCTTTTATAACTGTAGGGTTGCTACGATGGGCAGTATTAATATTTATCCACGTGTTAACCTCTTATAAAAACGAAATTATAATTTAGATTTTCTTTCAAACCTTTACTAACTAAAATGGAACAGTCCAATAAATTATTTCGTCATTGAAATATGTGTGGAGGTTGTGCCTATTGAATAAGCCGGCCCAGCCAAGTTGCCTATTAAACGTTCGAACAACAGAATCAGGAGATACGCAATGTCTTATTTTGACATAAAACTAATTCAAATGTTTCACAAATTTTTGAAAATTATTTTTAAATTCTACTAAAGAAATAATAAATAAATTAGACATTTTTTTTAAATAAATGTGTGAAATCACACATGGCCCGACCCCCCTCCCCCATGTCACAAACTGTCACACTTTCTTACCCACCCTCCCCCCACCTGAAGCGTGACATACTTTATGGACGGCCCGTAATGATTAAAGCTTTAGACTTCAGAAAGATGCTGATTTACTTGTTATATATCCATAAATTTATAAAACAACGTAATGTTTCTATATGCACAAAAATTCACCTTGAACAATGCCTAATAAAAAAAATCTATTCGGAAGGGACAACCCCTTCCGCACCCTTCCCGTTTGGGCCCCCCCCCAGTCAAAATTTCCTGGGTACGGCCCTGAAAATTCTATGTGTTTGCCTTATTTGTATGTTCCTAATGAATGTATCATATATATATATATATGAGTGTGTACTTTAAAAAAAACACACACAAAAACTAAGTGCCCGAGCGTCTATCTATAAGTGTCGAAACAACTACCGATAGCTGAAGTGACTTAAGTCCGAAATGACCAGGGGCTAAACCAACAAGGACTCGGTGCGATGTAACCTCACAGTTCGTTAACGTCCGAGTTTTTCCGCGAAAATTGCGGATATAGGTGTCGCTCAAATCAAAACAATGGATGACAAATAAATACGGAGACACTGCGTAAAATTGACATTTCGAATTTCGCTTGCTTTGAAGTACTTTAAAAGGAAAATACGATGCGGATTTTAATAGTGCTATCGAGTTTGGTTGCTGTTGGTTTGTGTGTCGGAGGATGGACACAGCAAGACCCAACAGACCAGCAATGGTGCGATAGTTTGACACAACTGGCGAGCCAAGTCAGCTCGCTCTCGTTCGCAAATGGATGCCCAAAAATTAGTGACGTCAGCACGCAGGTATTTAAACGAACATTTGCACAAATATGCAAGTGAAACGGTTTTAATGTGGAATTGAATAAATTAATCATAGACGCGGAATCCCCTGACTTGGTATCCTTCAAGCAGGGACTAGCAAACTTAAGTTTCTAATCAAGTCGTCAGCGCCAGCTACAAAGTAAACCCCAATGACCCCTCATGGCTTTGCCGGTTGAGGCTCAATCCTCTCCGCGGCCACCGTAGACGGAGACGCATGAGGTAGAGGGATGAAACGTAGCTGGGGACGCATTTGTACTGTCCTTCTGACTTTTAACTATCAAACTCTTCACACTTTACTATTTTCCCATTCTTACTTTATCTCCTCACCACCCGTCGCATAATTGTCAAGTTTGACAGCAGCGACGTATGATGTAGATGTAGATGAGTGGTGTTCAGGATATTTATCTGATATTTCTGCATTTTATTTTCTGAATAAAGTATTTAAATGTAAATGGTACTATTTATCCATATTTCTTTTATCGTAGAAAATACAGGGTGTTATCAAGGGATGTAAAATTACAGTCGCCAGCTGACATTGGCGTCTTACTATTAGCCTGAGGTGAATTCAATTTTGAAACACTCGCCCCTCTGGTGACTGCATTTTCATCAACAGAAAATCCCTTTTTATGAATAAATCCTGTTCAATCCCATTTTTCTCACCTTCTCGGTGTCTTCACTCATAGAGCAACAAGCATAATGCCCAATGCTCAACACAGGCCTTGACACTAACTGTGTCCCGGGAACCCGAGGGCACCAGATTTTGGCAATGGTCACCAGTTCTTTTAAGCTAGGTGATCCTCCGGGAACCCTAAATTTATAGAACCACTTAGTATTGATTGACCATTTGAATCTGCGTAATTATCTATTATTAATTGCCTTGTTTATAAGAAGAACTTCCGAAAAGGTAAGCAGTGTATTTTTAATATCTCGGATCAGTTACTATGTGGTACATGCACAAAGTATTCCGAAATTAATCGGGTCATTCTGTCTGTTAAATCCCCCTAAGAGCTACTGTTATCAATGAATTTTTCAGCGAGTGGCCAATATTGATATTTCCAGCTGTCAATCAAATTCTTCTTGGTTAGCGCATCAACTAATCAGCGCTCAGTCAGCGGAATACACGCCGACCGCACATGAAGCTATATACAATAACTGTACATTTCACAGATTATTACTAACCTATCTCAAAGAATGCAGCGCTGTTGATTAAGCGTATTTTACTAGTTTTTTTTTATAAGAGAAAAAGTTTCCACATTAAATGCTCGACAATTTTCACCAAAATAAAAGATATTAGCCACCTCTGCGCTACGAAGTTTTTATTCAGCAATTAAATATTAAAGTCCACGCTTTCCCAGAGAAAGAATGACGTGATGTTGTACATGAAGTCTAATTTTGGCATGATTTTCATCTGTACATGAAATACAAGAGAAATGTGTCTTTGTTGCTAGAATTTTCTTAACTTTCCGTGAATAATGAAATCTGGAAATGATTTTGAAAACCACATTTAAGTATACGCATTTGAAAATACTTCAATTGAATAATGCAATAAAAATGTGTCCTAGTATGCTTTTTGTACTTATTTGCCCTTACACTGTGCGTCGAAACAGGAGGGAACTCTAGTTTGGGTGAGGGTCACCAAAAGTTGAAAGTAGGGTTCCCTCCGGGAACCCTGTCAAAAAAGTTAGTGCCATGGCCTGCAACACCCTGGAATTGTAATAGTCTCAGGTCATTAGCTTATAGCATGTGCTTACCATGGAAATGTCTTTTCACTGTGTGATTAGAAATCAGGTAATGTACTTTTTTCCTTACACAGGAAATACATGCATTGTTTGAACTTTCACATCAGCTAATTTCACGTCATCGTGTGTCTTGTGTGTAGAAAAAAATGGATACACTTGCCTTTTGGGACTTGAAATTGTTACCTGTTGTACAACCCATAAGGCCTAAAAAAAAACAAGTTTGTTTCATGTTACGGTCTCAAAAAAATGAGGGTACTGTAGGTAGGGGATTTTTTTTATTTTTTTGTCTGTAGGATCTGATATTAACTGGTAGCAAAGAAAGAAATATGATTCTAGCCTGAAATGATTACTTTAATAGTCATTTGAAATGGTTCAATAAATTTGGATATAGGAACCTTTAACCTGTATAAACCAGCCATTGCTAGCTTCAAGACTCCCAACTTCATTAATTATCTCTAGTTCTTATATTAAATATCTCAAATCTAAGAATTTTACAGATCAAACTTGTGTTTCATCTGATTTAAGTACATCAACCAGTAGAAACAGATTGGGTCTATTGCAGTACTGTTGTGCCTGGCACCAGTGAAGTGTAACCCATGACAATAGTCATGGGTTACACTGCACTGTTGATGTTGCAGACCAGCACTAAAATTGATGCGTTATCAAACTAATAATTTACAGTTGTTGAGAATTTTTCAGAATATTTCGTTGAAAAATATTAAATAATCCATACTGAAACAAGTACGTGATGAGCCTGTAATCACTTGTATCAGTTTGATTGTTTTTATAATACAAAACTTGATAATCTTCCTGATTTCAGCCACACGTTAATAGTTCCATGTAAATGTTTATGTGATGGTTGTGTTAGATTTGATATAAATATGTAATGTCTCCGCTACAAAATTGCTCTGTGGGCTCCCAATGTGTCTCCAGTTAACATATATCCCTTTTATTTACTGTTATATATCATCTTTTAGAGAATTTGTACCTTAGTAATACTTGTGTAAGGGATATAATAATATATGTTTTCAACTTTTTTAGGCAAGTTATTCAAAATTGGAAGATAAGCATGTAGCATATATTTTAAAATAGTGACCAAAAGAACAGTAAGAAGTTTAAATAAACAGAATGTCAGAAGTTTCTCATATAAGCACGTGAAGCATTTAAGTTGAGTTTGATTGAGACATGCATGTTATACAGTGAATTTCGAAGTTTAAAGTTGAGTTCGCCAACTATTTTTGGCTAAAATAATTAGCAAATTCCTGCAAATTAAAATGAAAAGAGTTTTTATTCTTTTTTCAGGTTGTCAGTGGGATGAACTACAAGATCAGATATGAAGATGTAAGTAGCAGTATTAATGAACTCGGTTCTAATGTAATAGTGTATACCGTATACAATAGTTTGTCTTAAATGACAAATATAATTAATTTCAAACAATATTTTTGAAAAGACATGAAATATCCAATCTTTGAACCTCCCATGGGAGGTAAATAATAATAATCAGCAATTGATTCATGTTTTCAAGAATTATTGAATTGATGTTATACTCTCTTCATACCTTTTTTTTCATAGGCTGGAAAGACTTGCACCATTCAGTACTACGTTCAATCTTGGACCAACACCTACACAGTCAATAAGCACATCTGTGCTGCACAGCCAGCGCATGCTGTGGAGAACAGCCACCCAATGATGGGCGGTGATTTCCAGCAGGACCCAACCAAGGCAGAGTACACAGACCTCTTGTTCAACTTCACGGACGCTGGACTCCTGTCCCAGGATTCCATGAATGGACTCCTCATCACCAAGGTCGCCACACAGGTAATGGTCCTCAAGGGCTTATTGTGTTCAAGATGTGTGGGTAATGGTGGCCAAGGGGAAATTCTGTACCAGATTTGTGGGTAATGGTTGCCAAGGGAAAATCCCATACCAGATTTGTGTGTAATGGTCGCCAGGAGAAAATTCTGTACCAGTTTTTTTGGTTATGGCCTCCAAAGGAAAATCCCATACCAGATGTGTGGGTGATGTTTGCCAAGGGAAAAAACCTACCAGATTTGTAGGTAATGGTCCCGAAGAGAAAATCTCATACCAATTTGTGGGTAATGGTCATCAAGGAAATATCCTGTACCCAATTTGTGGGTAATGGTTTTCTAGGGAAAATGCCATACCAGATTGGTGGGTAATGGTCTTCATTGGAAAATCCCATACTATATTTGTATGTAATTGTGGCAAGAAAAATCCCATATCAGATTTGTAGGTAATTGTTGTCAAGGGAAAATTCCATACTAGATAAGTATTTTGTAGGTATTTGTTGTCAACGGAAAATCCCATACAAGATTTTCTGCCTTGGGCTGCATAACAGAAATTAACTGTCTAGTTATTGCTTTACCACTCAGATATTAATTTTGACGTGTATAGCCCCTTAGAAAATGAAATTATATTAAAAACCTTTCTTAAAAGATTCAAGTTTTAATGCTTCATTTCCAACCCAAAGATTCTGATGAGCAGCAAACAGCATAAAGCCTGGACAGACTGTGAGAAACGTACAGGCTCTTCTGGTTTTATAATGGTTGCATATAGCCATTTTCACCTCGCTTCTGAGTGGGATGGTTGTGCAAGGATAACCTTAAGTACAATATCTTAGTGTGAACAGTATTGTAGAGTTGAAAAATTAAAATAATTTATATTCATTTATTTAGACATTTGAGTGAGTGTGTTTAACAAATAATATTCTTTATTATTAAGCAGCTATGTTTTCATTTAAATTACAAAATATACACTCGTATCATATAAGGCAAAAATATTATAATTTGTTCTATTGGATACTGTTTTGCAGGTTGTTGCAGGAATCAACTACAAGTACACCATTCAGATGGTAAGGTACCACACTTTTGTACATTTTTATTATCTGTACAAGTCCACAAATGAAAAATTGATGCTTCAATGTAATAGCAAAATCACAACCATAAAGATCTTTAAACTAATTATCGTTATGAATATGTTACAGAAAATATTAAACCTCAAAGACAAACATACTAGTACATGTAATTAAGTAAATAAGTGGATAAACAATCAATTTTATTGCTTAAAACACAAATATTTAGTCTTTATAATACAAGGTAGTTATTGATGTACTGGTAACAAAACACTTAAACAAGGTAGCTACATAACTTCTACATAGATCATGACTGTTAACTTAATCCTGTAATCTGCCATACAATTGAATTTGTGACTTATTCTCTCCCCAACTTGCCAGGTAAGCCCATTTATACAAACCAGTACTATAAGATTTACAGAAAGGACAAGTAAACTTTTATTCACAAGCAAAGGCCAGGCATATAGCAGATTTTGCCATTACATATCACGATCGGTAACACAAATTCATGTTATTTTCAGGGTGTTTACCTGATCTGATCCCATGATAATTGACTAAATTTGCACTTTAAGAGACTTCCTTTTAAAATAATAGACTCCCACGCAAATCTGGGATGAAACTTTTTGCAGATGCATCAAGCCTAGTTTTCACAGAACCAGACTCACAGTATCTCATGTCATTTCATGAATTATTTTAGGGTTCACAATCATGTCACCTGACCCTGTTCGTACAAAGCTGGACAACGACTAATGAGGTGACCACAGACTCCTGCAACCTGAAGGCCACCGCTAAACGCCAGGTGGGTGGTTGGACCAACCAGGACCCATCTGACCAGCACTACGCAGACGTCCTGGTCAAGTTTACCAAACAGGGCGGTCTGAACGCTGATTACGCCAACTGTAAGATAACCGCTGTTCAGACACAGGTTGTCAGTGGAACAAACTACAAGTACACCCTCCGCTGTGCTGATGGGGTAAGTTGTGTGTGTGTGAATTAGTATGGCTGGTAAATAACTATTACATGTGCGTGTTCATAGATTTTAGTATTTTGGAAAAATAGTAATGGAATGAATTTAATAACAAAACTGTTTTACTTAAAATAGTTTTGAACAGTTCTGAAAAAAAGAAAAAAAAGATAAAATACATAATGTGCCTGACCTGGCCATCAAACCCCAAACCTTTGGAAGCCAAAGCATCTTCAACACCACACAGTCTCTAGAAAGTGCAGTTTAGTTAGAAGGCTATCTCTGTAATACTTGGTTTGCCAATTCTGGAAAGAATTGTCATTTGCCAAACTGTGCAATAGTCACTTTCAGAAATAGGTATCGATGCATCCTATTTGAACAGAAATATAGCACATAACTTATTATTATGACATTGAATTTTGATGTTATTTGGTCAGAGTTTATGTGGTATTATAAAATATCAATAATAAGACAGTCTTTGAAACAAATCTGTTACTTAAAATTAAAGAAATCAAAATTAAAGACTTTAATTACTGAGAATATTTAGTATTGCAGTAATATTCCTTTAATTGCAAATATTTTACAATGTTTAATATTTAAAACTATATAATAATAAAATAGAAGATTTACCCCAACTGAAGTGGTGAGCCAGTCTCAAATCTAAATAGGAACGATGGTTGTGATAGTGTCAATAATCTGTACCATGCTCTGGGTAAACCTGGCTTCATGTTGTGTGTAAATTCTTGTCTCAGATCTTCACTCGCTAATCAGGGAAGACACTTTGCGTCTAGACTGGATTTTTAGAAGAAGGGACTTCCTTTATACATAGTATCAATACAAGCAGGAAGTTGTCAAATTTTCAAATACGCAGATAATTGCCCTGTGCAACTGGAACAACACTTTAAGCACATGCATTAAGTGCCATTTTCCCAGAGCCCACTTAATATTTAAGCTCAATTTCATATATGAGCTGTGCTCTGTAAAAAAATGGTTTCATGCATGTGCGTAAAGTATGGTCCCAGATTAGCCTGTGCAGTCGGCACAGGTTAATCAGGGGCGACACTTTCTGCCTAAACTGCATTTTTTTTAGGAAGAGACTTTCTTCAAACGAAAAAATAAATAAAGTGGAGAGTGTCATCCCTGATTAGCCTGTGCGGACTGCACAGGCTAATCTGGAACAACACTTAACGCACATGCATTAAACCCCCTTTTCACAGAGCATGGCTCATATTGTGTTCTCACATTTTTCAGCGAGTGTGCCATCTTCAGCTGTATGAGCAGACCTGGACACACACTTACACAGTCACGTCAGATCACTGTGACATGGCAGCTAGACAGCTTGTGGGAGGTAATAGTCACTGGATGATGTCCAGCATTAACCCTTTCCCAGAGGCAAAGTGAAAATTACCATGTGCAAACAGCATAAAACTAGAACAGCCTGTGAGTAACTCACAGTCTGTTCAGGTTTCATGCTGTTTGCTACTCATCAGTATATAAGGTTAGGAAATGAAGCCTTTAAAACTTTAATCTAGTAAGAAAGGCATTTAATTAAATGTAACTTTCAAAGGGACTACAAATGCGTTAATGAATGTGCGTAAAGTGTCGTCCCAGATTTCTCTGTGCACAGAGTGTCAGGCTTGTCAGGATGATAAGCCTGTGCAGGCTGCGTAGGCTAATCAGGGACGACAATTTCTGTCTAAACTGACAGCTTATTGGAGCTAAACATCGTTAGATATCAGGGTCTTCCCCAGGCCATTTAAGCGCCCCTTGCCGGGGCGCTTGAATTTCGAAATCAGAGTCCCCGGGGCGCTTGAAATTTTCCGATCAGTAAATTCTTCAGTAAAAGAAAGTGGAGATTGTCCTAAAAAATCAAGGTTTCCCTATCAGTGTATCAATATTCCCTGTTTTAAAAGAGCACTCGGTACCTACTTTCACAAGTTATCGCCATAAACACCACATGGGGTAATGGATAATCCACTGATAAGAGAATAGCATGACGCGCATATCGATTATTCTAGCCACATTACACGGTCATTTAAATGCTGACAATGATGTATCTGGTAACTTTCCAGTCGTCAAACTGTGAAGTTCATCGTCCAATCGGTTACGCGAATGCTTATGAGGGCGGGGTTAACTATCGACCATTATTTTTGATTGACGTCGGGCATGAAGTAAGAGTTTATCGCAGCTTGATTAGTTAGAAGTTGTACCATTTGAGTAATATAAACCGGTAATTAGTACAGTACAGAACATTAAAGACGGTTTAGGGCATCATCATCACACCTTTTTACTGTAAACAAGTGTTACCTATGACTCATAATTAATACGAGAAATTAATTGCAAGTGGTAAACTATTAATTATTATAGAGAGTAAGTTGTGCAAATGACTCCCGGTTACAATTATGTGATAACAATTTATTAAATTCCAGGACATGTATATTTCAACATGTCCATTTATAGAACTGATTAACCTCGTTTTTCTGACATTTATTCGACACGTAATGCGCTTTAACAAATTTTCGTTGAATTAATTACGCACACTTGTAAATGTTTCGTCCGATAATCGATAGTTAGAAGACTGATGATGGCAACCGGCCGTGATCCTCGTGGACAACGTGAATTTCATGCATAATTCCGTCAAAACATTTATTCGACTCGTAAAGTGTTTAAACAAAAAATCGTTGAATTTATAACGCAACGGTTAATATTTGTTGAAATCTCAAATGGGAATAATTAAATTTGTAATCCGAAACCCATTCCCGTAAGTCGATGTTAACGCGTTTTTAATCCGAAACACACTTCCGAATGTAAATGTAACCGCAACGATGAATATGTTTGCTTCAAATTAGCAGTGCAAATTTATTTTGTGTCGAATCTTTTTCTCAATTAAAAAGAGCGCGAAAATTATGCAGCATGTAAAACGTCGCGTCTTTTGCATACAAATAGCGTGTATTGAGCGTTTTAACAAGCACACAACAGGTCAGGGGATTGACGCATATTCAGAGGCAATATTTCATCAAATCTATAAATAGTCACTTAAAAAATGGCAAGGTTTGTGTTAATGAAATAACTGAAAGCTTTTATCGTAAATATTTACCAGAAAGAGATTGATAAAAACGGAATAAACGGGATTATCGGGTAATAAATAGAAACTTGAAAAATAGTAAGTATACAGTAATAGAGTCGGGTTGAAACGGATGTATTGGGGAATCGTTCGAGTCGGGATTTTACTATCTGTGCGGAAAAGTTTTTAAACAATTAAACAATATATATTTTTAAATGACTGGGGGATTTTTTTGAGAGTCATAGCGCACCAAATGACGTCTTTTGACGCTGTTTTTCTTTGAGTTATAACGCACCACAGAACGTGAATTGACACGTTAAATTAAAAAAAAGATCAACGTCCGGAGGGGACACCCCTCCCGATCCCACCCCCGATCGGCACCGGGGCGCCTGAAAAAATTTTTGGGGAAGGCACTGGATATGTTATGTTCAACATTGAAGTAAAATTCTTTAGTTGCCTTTTAACCTTCCCTGGAAGTTTATTCTTTTGTTACATGGTATTTCAGTTTGCTGCAATCTTACTAATGTCTGTATACTGACATATACAAGTTAAGCCAGGCATGGAAAATGCCAGGGGCCTATCTTTAAGGAATGCAATATATCATTTTCAGCCTTTGTAGCATAAAGTATTCATGTATCCACTGTACTAACCAGTCGTTTGCATTTAAGGCTGGCAACCAGTCACGGACCAGTCTGACGAGGGGTTCCAGAAGTGTGTCAAGGCCACTGTGGACGGTATCAACGCCCGCTCCAACTCCATGTTCCGTGTTGTCGAGTCCAATGTTCATGCGAGGTACCAGGTGCGTACAGCTTGGAAACTCTTTTGCTTTAAATTATTATTTTTTCAGAAATTAAAATTAAATTGCATTTGTATATACAAAGGCCAAAGCATGATTGAGTTGTATTTGACTTTGAAATTTGAATATGTATTACAGTTTTTCTCTCAACATCAAGCCATGTTAAACCAAAATGTGATTTTGGTCATTAGGCAAATATCTCAATAATAGAATATAGTTAATCTTATTTGGATCTGATCCATATGATTTTCATGGAAAGCAAATGATTTTTTTTTACATTGTAACATCATAGCCTTAACACCAGAAATGTGTAATAGTAACAATATCGCCCATTGGTGCAGAAAGGTACATTGTGACATTTTAAGTAAATGGCACATGGTACCTTTTTGCACCAATAGGGCGAATTATGTTCTACACACTGCTATGAAACTATTCTCATTTTCACTGTATAGGTTGTAAAGGGTAAACTGGCTTCATGCGTGTGTCAAGTGTGTAAGTCAGCACAGGCTAATCAGGAACCAAAGGACGGCACTTTCTGCTTAGACTATTACAAGAGACTTTCTATGAACAAAAATGAATTCATAAAAGCAGAAAGTGTCTCCCTGTTAAGCCTGTGCAAACTGCAGAGGCTAAATTTGGACAACACTTAACACACATGCATTAAGCCCTGTTTTCCCATTTTGTGTAGGTTGTGAAGGGAATCAAGTACGACATCACCCTGTCTGCCGTGGAGTCCACCTGCATGAACTCTGGCACCTCTGCAGGCCTTCTCGCAGTGGACTGCCCAGCTAACACAAACAGCATCACCCATCCAGTAAGTAGTTCCTTCACTGTCTTTAATTTACCCTTTACCACTGAGATATGAACGTCGGCGCATTTGTAGTTTCTTAGAAAATTCAAGTAAAATTTAAGACCTTTCTTACTTAATTCAGGTTTTAAAGGCCTTATTTCCAACCCTAAAATACTGATGAGCAGCAAACAGTATAAAACCTTAACAGACTGCAAGTTACTTGCAGGCTGTTCTATATTAATGCTGTTGCATATAGCCATTGTCATGATCACATCGCTTACATTGTCATGCGTTTGTGGTGGTTAATTCTGAGTAATTTATTCCATTCCTTTATAACAGTGTTAAAATATTGCAAAAGTAAATGTCCTATAATTTAAAAGTGAACAAAATATTAACTGCAAGTTCAAACATGATACTACTCCTGATTTTTCTTTAAGCGAGATTATACGATTTTGTCAAATATTTACTAGTTTATATAAAATGTGTAAAAAACTTATTAAACATATATTTCAATATAAATTAAAATGAATGTTAAGAAGAACATGTGTCAAATAATGCAAAATAAGCCAAATATTTAATTCTGAAATCGAAAATGTCTGTACAGTCGAATTCGCCAGCATGTAAATCATGCATGTACGATGTGAATCTAAATTTAGTTAAATGGTTTATTTAAAATTCCTGCAACGATATCTGTTCAAACTACACACGAACACTAACTTTAAAGACGAATGCTTCTCACTGGGTGACATTTTATTTCAGACCTGTTTAGTAGCTGTGCTTGTTTTCTCACGGTGACACTTTATTTCAGACCAAGTGGCACTCGGTGTGTGTGTACGAGGCCTGGGCCAGCCAGCCTGTGACCCTCCTCAGTCTCAACATGGTACGTATCAAACCTGTGCTGCAATCAGGTCTTGCCCAGCTTTGGGGTGCTTCCCATGTATCCATATACCAATGTTTTTAGAGGAGGTTTTTATCGTTCAGCACCAGGGTGTAGTATCACAAACACCGTCATTTTTTTTAGCTTAACGCAGAAGATGGGATTCAAATTTCTTCTCAGCTGATAACTGAGAATGTCCATCAACTCTCAAACAAGCTCAAATCTCAGGTCTATTAAAATTGGCAAATTCTTCCTCAAACATGATCGTCAATATCTCAAATAAAGAAAAAATCTCAAAATATTGACTTAAGGATGTTGGTGATACTAGGCGGAGGGCTCGTCTTAAATTGTGGGAAAAGTGAAAAAAAAGCAAATTGTAAGGAGAAGTTTTAATCAGATAATTGATCTTTTCATCAAACATTTTGAATTTTTCCCAGAGTTCAAAAATGGAAAGCCTTGATGTTTCAGGGACTATTTCTATAAACCACTAAGACTAGCCCTGGAACAAAGTCAAAATTTGCTTGCTGGAATGCTTGGTGTAGGGTAGTTTCTTTTTTGGGGCCATAATTAAGATACAATATTCTTGTAAATTAACAATCTAGACCATTGTTTGCTATGACCATAAATCAAGTGAAGTACCAAATGGGAGCTGGGTCCCTCATTTCCCTCGTACACCTACTCCACACTATCTTTCATTTTGATTGACATGTGATTTTATTTAAAATTCCTCAAGATGGAAATACCTGCATACTCGTTCCATTCACCGGTTATACAATAAATTCTGTATACCTGTGCTTGTGCTGTGCAAACCTGAATTTTCCCAATGTCTACACCTTTTCAAATGATACGAGTGAGGGCACTTGTTCAGGCAGCTCCCTGTACTAAGCTGGACTGCTAGTTATGTGGTGTTTGTATGTAAGTTAGAAAGGTCTGTTTTCACATCTGAGGTGTATCTTTGATTTTTGTATCCATTTTATTTATTCCTATTCAAAAATATTTGTTAAGTTTTCCATTTGTGAATTATGCTAAAAGTACAAAAGAAAAAAAAGTAACTTCAATGTAATTTATGTTACTAAAAATATAGTTTTGCGGTTTCTGATTTATTTGCATTAACCTTACTTGTACTAACAGTCTTTCTTTTGATATGCCCTAAATTTATATTTATTGTGGATCTCCACCTTTATGAACTCTCAGGTCGACCTCCTTCTCATCTCATGAGCTGGGCAACATTGTGGACAGCATAGCCTTTGACCTCTTGACTTTTATATGTGCATGACTTTGACTTGTAACAACACCATAATCTATCTACACTGGAAAGACTACTAACACCACTAACTCTATTGAATTGTTGTGTATTATGTGAAATATTGTTGTGTTTGTGCCTTATTGGACATGGCATTTATATTTGTACAAGAGTGAAACAATAAAACTGCCCGTTTTCCTTTTACTATCTGTGTGTTGTGATTTTGACAAGGAAGTTTTGAACATTCTGGTCTATATTGGTCGACTGTGTGATAAAGAAAGCTGTTGTTTCACATGAAAGTCAAGAAATGAACATGTGTGTTCGTGTGCATCTTAGTGAACTATGCCCATTGCAAAACTTGATTAACACTTTAAATGATGAAAATAACTTTTGTATTATTAGCAGTATTAGGAAGATACAAGTTTTCTTATAGCATGCAGCATGTGGACAGGGCAACACTTTTGTAATGTTACATAATTGCGAATGCAGTCATATTTATAGTTATAATAATGTTGCTTTCCTATAATATATTCATGCCATAGTTCCAGTCCACTTGACTGTATTGCACATTGATCTTTTCACTCACATAATTAATAGTCCACTTATTGTTTGTCAGAAGACATACTAACTAGCAAAACCAATCATATGGTTGTTATAGTAATGTGCGGTTTCTTTGTAAGTACATGTACCACATATAAGCAGAATGAACATATTGTAGAATCAAAAAGAGTGACCAAACAACTAGACTTTATGGTAACAATTGCCACAGTAATGAAAATACAGAAGCTTTTTTTGCACTCTTACATAGTGCAGAGAACCAAAAGAGTTTGTCAGTCTATGTTTGTACTGTCTGCCTAAACAATCCTATGTGTAGGTTTCAAAAAAAAGAATAAAGGTTAAAGAATGTTTATTTTTAAAGTGAAAAAAAAAGAAAAAGGTATTTTACAAAACAATAAAGAGGTGAAAGAAATGAGAAATGCATTAGTTCACCTATGTGTTGAACAAATTAACAACATGTGATATATTAACATTATTATTATATCTTTTATTATGTTATGAGGAAAATTATACACATACTTCAGTATATTTTGTCAGTATAAATATACCAATGCTCAAGCTATGTGGAATGTATACTCATGTCCTAAATTTTCAGTTAAGATTGTTAAAAAGAATCACTTAGAAAAAGTGTTCATCCGCATGTAGTACAATCATGTCTTGTGTATATCATTGATACCTCTTTTAAATGTAAACTCATCTCATCTTTGCCTGTGGTCATTAAATGTCAACATACATGTGAAGATAGTACTAATAATATTTCAATGTCTAAATCTGTGACATGAAAACAATCATAAAAAATCATATTTATATTTATTTACAAGTTAACACGGCTATTTCAAACACCATTTATTCAGATGAACATTTTCTTCAGTTCTTATTATTTTCATTATGTTTGTAACTGAAATAAACATCCTTAATTTTAATTTTCTATTTGAAATTCTTCCTTGTTTCTACTTTTTTTTCCCCACACATAGCAATGATTGTTTATTTTAAAGTTGCACTCACTCCAAAGTCCAAGCTGTCTTTCAAAGATGTGCAGACTTAGTTTGATGAATTGAGCCGCGTTCTGAAAAAACTGGGCTTAATGCATGTGCGTAAAGTGTCGTCCCAGATTAGCCTGTGCAGTCCGCAGAACATGACTCAATATGTGGCCATCGTCTGGTAGTGATTTGCACCTTCCACATAGCGCTGATGGGTAGATTTTCTGATACTGTCTTTCGTTCGTCAGTCTGTGTGTTAGTGTGTCTGTTAACCTTTTCTTCTATCCACTTGGAAATGTTCAGGTAACTTCACAGTAATGATCCTTTGGTGACAATCTTTCAATTTTGTTCCAATTTTTCTGTTCCATTGCATACGGAGGTCATCCAAGCTATTAATAGATTAAAAAATAAAACTTAAAAAATCTTTTGAAATGGTAAAAGTCAGGGATTCAATATTTGATAGGTATCATCAAGTAGTGGTCCTCTACTGAGCTTGCTCCTGTCCTTCAGCTGGGGACCAAAATAATGACTCCACAAGAGTCATGATTTATATAGACTTATATATCAAAACAACTTAAAATCTTCTCTCAAATGACCAGGCCCAGCTAGAGTAGTAATATTTGGCATGAAACATGGTATGATGGCCCGCTACCAAGTTCGTTTAGATCATGCCCGTTGGGGCAGAATTGTTTCCCCTTATGTTTATTGTAAAAACTTAAAAAAAAATAATTTGAACACTCTAGAAGTCACTTTTAATTCTCCCGGTAGGGTGGCATATAGCAGTTGAACTGTCCGTCAGTCAGTATGTCCGTCCGTCTGTCTGTCCGTCCATCCGAAAACTTAAATGGTCTATTTTGTGCATCTCATGGAGCTGCACATTTTGAGTGGTGAAAGGTGAAGGTCAAGGTCATCCTTCAAGGTCAAATGTCTAATATATGTTTTCTGTCCGTCCATACGAAAACATTAACATTGGCCATAAGTTTTTCACTATTGAAGCTAGCAACTTGAAGCATGCATGTGTATCTCCTGGAGCTGAACATTTTGAGTGGTGAAAGGTGGAGGTCAAGGTCAAATGTCAAATATTCCGTCCGAAAACTTTAACATTGGCCATAACTTTTTAAATATTGAAGATAGCAACTTGATATTTGGCATGCATGTGTATCTCCTTGAGCTGAACATTTTGAGTGGTGAAAGGTCATGGTCATCCTTCTAGGTCAAAGGTCAAAAAAGGAAAAAAAAACAAATCATTTCTCCATTCAATCTCTTACTTACTTCTCATGGAGCTGCACATTTTGAGTGGTGAAAGGTCAAGGTCATCCTTCAAGGTCAAAGGTCAAATATATGGCTTTAATGCGGTGCAATAAGGGGCATTGTTTCTGACAAACACATCTCTTGTTGTTTCAATCTTCATGAAATTGGATCATAACATTTGTTCATATGATATTGTGCACATGTATTTTCTTTAACATTAATTTGTGTTATGGTCAGAAGAACAGCGTTTTGTTTGGTACTTTTCTATTGTGAAATACTTCTGTCGGGTGGTTTCACGTAGATGTCACAGCTCACCAAATGAAAAACAACAGAAGGTTATATGTCCAATGACAGAGGTTAATATTTTTCTTTACATATAATAAATGTGTTATTATTCAAATGTGTTTTAACCGTTATAAAGTCCAGGTATTTGTCAGTACACAACCAAAATCCAAAGCGAAATAAGCAACTCTTAAAGTAAAAATTCGAGTAAAATATCAGTGCACATTAAAAAAGTATGTACATTGTTTCATTTATTTTTTAGCTCATCTATTTTTATTTTTTTTAAATGAGCTTTTGTCATCACCTTGGCGTCGGCGTCCAGTTAAGTTTTGCGTTTAGGTCAACTGTTCTCATAAAATATAAATGCTATTGCATTCAAACTTGGTACATTTACTTACTATCATGAGGGGACTGGGCAGGCAAAGTTAGATAACTCTGGCGTGCATTTTGACAGAATTATGTGCCTTTTTTATACTTAGAAAATTGAAAATTTTGGTTAATTTTTCTGTTTAGGTCCACTTAATTCCTAAAGTATCAAAGCTATTGCTTTCATTCTTGCAACACTTACTTACTATCATAAGGGGACTGTGCAGGCAAAGTTATGTAACTCTGACTTGCATTTTGACAGAAAGATGAGCCCTTCATACTTAGAAAATTGAAAATTTGGTTATGTTTTGTGTTTTGGTTCATTTTACCCCTAAAGTATCATAGATATTGCTTTCATACTTGGAACACTCACAAACTCTTATAAGGGGACATTAAAGGACAAGTTGCATAACTCCGGTTGCCATTTTTACGGAGTTATGGCCCTTTTTAGACTTAGTAACTTTGAATATATGGTAAAATTTTGTGTTTAGATCCCCTTTACTTCTAAAGTATCAAGGCTATTGCTTTTAAACTTCAAATACTTTCATGCTATCATGAGGGTACTGTACCTGGCAAGTTGAATTTTACCTTGACCTTTGAATGACCTTGACTCTCAAGGTCAAATTATTAAATTTTGCTAAAATTGCCATAACTTCTTTATTTATGATTAGATTTGATTGATACTTTGACAAAACAACTCTTACCTGACATACCACTATAGACTCCACCCAAACAATCCCCCACGCCCCCCCCCCCCGAATTCCCCCCCCCTAAAATCCCCCCCCCTCATTTTTTTTTAAAGATCATCTAATAAATGACCACCACACCCTCCCACTATACCCCCCCCTACCCCCCCCCAAATTTTTTTTTTTTTGTGTGTGCATTTTTGGAAGATAATGTAATAAATGACCACACCCCCACACTATACACCCCTCTCCACTCCACCCCTCCCTTCTTTGTGATTGAAATTGAGATAGGTTCCTTCACCTTTAAACAGAAAAAAAGATGAGCGGTCTGCACCCGCAAGGCGGTGCTCTTGTTCATAAATGACATTGTTTTACAATTTAAAGACAGGTTGTATAATGCAAGGTCCCTATATACATTTTAATACATATATTAAAGAAAACAGACGGTTTAAATTGCTCAAGGTATACAAATATGGCAGTGGCTACAAGCCCAGCTATCTATTGTTGTGAACAGTAAAGTATACATCATTATGTGAACAGTAAAGCTTATATCACTATGTGAACAGTGAAGCATACATCATTATGTGAACAGTAAAGCAAACATCACTATGTGAACAGTAAAGCATACATTACTATGTGAACAGTGAAGCTTATATCACTATGTGAACAGTGAAGCATACATCATTATGTGAACAGTAAAGCAAACATCACTATGTGAACAGTAAAACTTACATAACTATCTGAACAGTAAAGCATATATCACTAAGTGAACAGTAAAGCATACACCACTATGTGAACAGTAAAGCAGACATCACTATGTGAACAGTGAAGCTTATATCACTATGTGAACGTAAAGCATACATCATTATGTGAACAGTAAAGCATATATCACTATGTGAACAGTAAAGCATACATCACTATGTGAACAGTGAAGCTTATATCACTATGTGAACGTAAAGCATACATCACTATGTGAACAGTAAAGCATACATCACTTAGTGAACAGTAAAGCATACACCACTATGTGAACAGTAAAGCATACATCACTATGTGAACAGTAAAGCATACACCACTAAGTGAACGTAAAGCATACATCATTATGTGAACAGTAAAGCTTATATCACTATGTGAACAGTGAAGCATACAACATTATGTGAACAGTAAAGCAAACATCACTATGTGAACAGTAAAGCATACATTACTATGTGAACAGTAAAGCATGCATCACTATGTGAACAGTGAAGCATACATCACTATATTAACAGTAAAGCAAACATCTTTATGTGAACAATAAAGCATACATCACTATGTGAACAGTAAAGCATACATCACTATGTGAACAGTAAAGCATACATCACAATGTGAACAGTAAAGCATACATCACTATCTGAACAGTAAAGCATACATCACTATCTGAACAGTAAAGCATACATCACTATGTTAACAGTAAAGCATACATCAATATACATCCTGAGCACGGCCCATACATAAAATAATGGTGAGCGTTTGTTGTATCATCATGATTTCAAGATCACACAAGGATTACTTGTTTCTGTATAAAAAATATGTATACAAAGATAAATAGTGGTTTATTTGTCAGGTGCATAGTAAAAATGTATCATAATTAGTAATTGTTTAATATACTAAATAGACAACAATGTCATTAAAATTAAAAAATTGTATGATAGCCAAAAAACAAATTCTTATTAAAAGTAATCCTTAATTTACAAAGACCCTTAAATACATATCTCATATTGATGATTCCCGGTCACATACTCGGCCATCTGATAGTAACACATTGTTATACCCCAATCACCATTGGTAATGGGGGCTATATAGGAGTCACTTTGTCGGTCGGTCTGTCCTGAAATCTTGTCCGGGCAATAACTATGTTGTTCATTGTGAGATTTTAAAATCATTTGACACATTTGTTCGCCATCATTTTGCGGTGTGTAGCGCAAAAGAATAACGTTGACATCTCAAAGGACAAGGTCACACTTTGAGTTCAAAGTTCAAAAATGGCCATAGATGAGCTAGTACGGGCCATAACTTTGTACTTTTATTATGAGATTTTAAAATCATTTGGCACATTTGTTCACCATAATTGGACAGTGTGTTGCGTAAAAGAATTACGTCAATATCTTCAAGGTCAAGGTCACACTTTGTGTTCAAAGGTCAAAAATGGCCATACATGAGCTTATCCGGGCAATTACTATGCTGTTAATTGTGAGATTTTAAAATCATTTGGCACTTTTTTTCACCATCATTGGACGGTGTGTGTCGTGAAAGAATTACGTCGATATCTCCAAGGTCAAGGTCACACTTTGAGTTCAAAGGTCAAAAATGGCCATTAATGAGATTGTCTGGGCCATTACTATGTCGTTTATTGTGAGATTTTGAAATCATTTGGCACATTTGTTCAACATCATTGGACGTTGTGTCGCGCGAAAGAAATACGTTGATATCTCCACGGTCAAGGTCACACTTTGAGTTCAAAGGTAAAAAAGGCCATAAATGAGCTTGTCCGGGCCATAACTATGTCGTTCATTGTGAGAATTTAAAATCATGTGTTCACCATCATTGAACGGTGTGTCACACAAAATAATTATGTCGATATCTCCAAGGTCAAGGTCACACTTTGAGTTCAAAGGTAAAAAATGACCATAAATGATAATGGCATAATGATTCTTAAAAATCGCCATAAATTAGATTCTCTTGTTTTGTGGAGACACCATGCAAAATAGTCTGTGTCAATGCAGTACGTGGGGGTATACGTCATTGGTTAAGTGAAAAAATCATTTTCATTTAAAACAAAATTGAAAGAAGTTTTCATGGCATGCCACAGTTTCATTTCAACATTTTTTTTTATTACTGGTTCATGTCAACATTTGTTTTCCAGACCACTGATGCAGGATACCCTTATACAGATGATTCTCAACAGCCAATACTTGGGAGTGTTGCGAATGAGGGCACTTGTTTTGGCAGCTCCCTGTTCTTAGCTCAACTGCTAGTTATGTTGTGTTTGCATGTCGGCTAGAACGACCTGTTGTCCTTGAAAGCAAGGAGTCAAAGTACCTACTGCTTGAAATTTTCAGGGGCCAAATGATATTTTCAGGTTTTCAAAATACTTAAGTCTAGATGTTTTGTTGATTGTTCAACAAATGTTACTTTGTATATATTGAATTTATTATATATAATTTAAGTAAATATTGATTAACTGAAAAAAGCACCTTGTGTGTTATATAAACTACATTGTATAGAAGTTTCATGGTATCATTTGTATCTAAATGATGTTATGCAGATAATTTGGCTGAGTCAAAAGTGAAAAAAATGCAAAATGCTTGCATCAAAAAGCATGATTCTGTTTCAATTTTAATCCCTGCATATAGTACAAGAAAATATCATTTCTGTTACTGATAAGCAGATTTCTGTGTTTCTGATGTATTGTGTGATTACCTTACTCATATTACTTTAAAGTGTTCCTTTAGACATGTTTCAACTTTATACTTCATGTGGATCTTGATCTTTATGAACTCTTAAGGTCCATAATTTGACAGAGTGCTGAGCTGGGCACAATTTTTGACGGCGTACCCGTTGACCTCTTGACCTGTATATGTGCAGGACCTTACCCTGTAAAAGCTCAGTGACTGGAGAGCCTACTAACACTACTAATTCTATTGTATTTCTTTGCAATATATGAACTGTTGTTGTCTTTAATTTTTGCCTTTATGGATGTATCATTTATATTTGCACAAGAGTGAATAATAAAACTGTCATTTTTCCTTTTACTATCTGTTTCTTGTTCTTGACCAGGAAGTTGTGAACATTTTTTTCTATTTGTGTCGAATGTGTGATAAGGAAAGCTGGTGTTTCACATGGAAGTCAAGAAATTATACATGTGTGTGTGTGCATCTCAGTGATAATTTCCCATTAAAAAACAATGTTATTAAAAAACTTTTGAGTAAAAATTAATTGGGTTAAATGATTAAACTAATTTTTGTTAGGAGTTGAGTATGGAGGTTTACTGTTTTCTTACATCATGCAACGCATGAATTTGTCAACACTTGAGTTGTTAATTGTAAGGTTACTCAATTGCTTATTATGCAGTCATATTAAAGGGGCCTTTTCACGTTTGGGTAAATTGACAAAATTGAAAAAAGTTGTTTCAGATTCGCAAACTTTTGTTTTAGTTATGATATTTATGAGGAAACAGTATGATCGTTTCACTCACAAAATGAAGTGACACACATACAAAACATAAACACAGTACATGTTGATAGTATACAAACACTAATCTTTAATCTATGTGGAAGTTTTACTTAAGACATACAACTTGCAGTTAAGGTTGTTATAAAAGAATTGCATACAAAAATGTCCATTTCAAGGTGAAGTACAGTCATTATTAGGTATTTCATTTATACTGTACTAAATTTCAACTATATTTTTTTTTAAATTGTGACACATAAATGACATAGCTTAAATATGTGTAGACATAATGAGTAATATTAATCTGTCTAATTTCTGGGTCATGAAACAATCATTCTGAAATAATGCTATTATACAGCCTAACACAGCTATTTCAAAAACACAATTTATTCAAAATGATTGATGTTCGACCTATTTGAAGTTCCCATTATTTTCCATGTTTATATTTCTGAAATAAACATTGGTAATTTTAATGATACGTTTTGGAGTTCATCCTACTTTTGAACTTAAATTCTAGTCCCAACATTTTCACACATAATGATCAATGTTTATTTTCAAGTAGCACTCGAGTCAAAGCGGTCTATCAAAGGTGTGATGTACTAGTGATCATCTCCTGATCTTGTTTTTGTGCCTTCGACAAGAGTCAGGATTTTATTTTTTGATTGATATGATCATCTAGTGGTCCACTACTAAGTTTGTTTAAATCATGTATCTGGTGTTAAAAATGAAGACTCTCCAGGAGTCACATGATTTATATAGACTCGTATGGCAAACAACCTAAAATCTTCTCTAAAATGAAAAGGCCCAGAGGTGTATGTTTTTGGCAAATTGTAACATCATACTGTTTTCTTCCAACTGGGTTTGTAACTGATTGTGATCCATTGAAAAACATTGCCATCGAGGAGTGAGTCCTTGTGAATACATTGGGACAGTGGTCTAGTGTAAGGATGCTTGTCTTGGAATTTAGAAGATCCCTTGTTCCAATCCCGCTCAAACCGCAGAATTAATCTCAGTAAAGAATTAATCCCTCGCTTGCTTCTCTCCACCCAGGTGTATAAAATGGGTACCTGTGTAGGAAATACGCCAATGAGCCATGGCTGCATACTGTGCATACGGACGACTTATATGATCCCAGTGATCCTGGGGTAAATGTGGAAGTAGGCTGAATATGTTGCCTAGTATCAATATCATACTATCAAACCATGCCTTTATATTTATTTGCCTTTGCCTTCACTCCAGGTAATTAACTCATTGATGTTTAAGTGAAAGTAAAGCAACCCTAAAGGGTGTCGAAAAGTATGTAAACAGATCAGAAATGTATTTTCAGGTTTTTGACAAAAATAAATTAAACCAAACCCAAACTTTTAGATCCAACAAATATCCCAGAGTTTACAAATCCAGGAAATTTCATGTCAACATTTGTTTTCCAGCCCACTGAAGAAGAAATTTCTCCCACAGCTGATACCAACCAGCCAACTGTGGTGAAGTTGGCGAAAACAAAACTCAGTGATCTGCCCTTTGTGCAAGATATCAAGGACAGAGCTTCAAACATCCTTGGTGGAGATGCCAACGAACTGTTGACTCAGGGCAAAAAACTTCTTGGTCCAGATGGTCATGATCTGGTTGATCATCTTAAAAACTTTGAATCCAACATTGACACTGATGCAATTGTTGATACTGGTCGTAAGCTGCTAGGAAAGAATGGCCAGGAATTGGTTGAGCATGCTAAGAATCTTCTTGGAGGAGGTGACAATCATGACCTGGTAAACCACGTGAAAGAACTGCTTGGTAAAGATGGTCATAATTTGGTTCACATTGGAATTGATAGATTGCTTGGTGGAGATGGACATGATGTAGTAGAACATGCAAAGAATACGATTGGAGGGGATGGACATGATATGGTAGAACATGCAAAGAATCTGATAGGAGGGGATGGACATGATGTGGTAGAACATGCAAAGAACCTGATTAGTGGAGGTGGACATGATATTGTAGAACATGCAAAGAATTTGATTGGTGGAGATGGACATGATATGGTAGAACATGCAAAGAACCTGATTGGTGAACATGGACATGATATGGTAGAGCATGCAAAGAATCTGATTGGTGGAGGTGGACATGATGATTGTCATATTGGAATGTTTAAGGATTTCAAGGCTAAGTTCAACAAACTCTATGACTCACCCAAAGGTAATACCCTCCTATATTAGTATTGATATTGAGAGTGATGAATTCTTCAATCAAATGAGTTAATTTCTTAAATATACTTTTGCTCTGCCCCCCCCCCCCCCCCACCCAACAACAAAACAGCAACAACAAAACAACACAGAAACAAACAACAAAAACAGGACAGTACAGTTTGTTATGCATGAGTTTTAGATTAAACTGCTTTTATTTCATGCTGATTTAACTATTTACTCAAATGAAAAATAAAAGAATGTTAACAGGAAAACAGATTCATGACACATACTTTATACTCGCTAACTGCAGACCATATTCCCGACCTGATAAATATAAGTCTCAATATCTCAGTGTGTTGTTTTTTTGAAGTTTTTTTTAACATTTATGTTTTCAGAGGAGGAGAAAAGGTTTGCAGTGTTCTGTGATAACATGCGGACAGCCCATAAGCTGCAAGAGACAGAGAATGGATCAGCTGTCTATGGGGCCACAAAGTTTGCTGATCTTACAAGTATGTGATTCATGACTTGTTGATTTCTGTCTGGAGCATCCTGAAATATCATGCCTTATTGGCATTTTAATATCTGCCATATTTAAATATCATATTTTTTTCTCATCATGGAAGGTTTAAAAAACTAACCACGGTACAAATTACAATTGTTCTTGAACTTTTGAATGATTGAACAAGTTATGTCATTATCCTGTCTGCCAATTATTTTTTTCTCCAACAGCAATAAGTTGGCAACTTCTGAGGACATTCCTTCTTACAGAATATTGTCCTTCATACTGAATATTTTAATTGATTGTTCATTTTTCATGATTTGATAGATTAGGGATTAACACGATATGATGTAGAATAATGAAACACAGATACATACAACTGTCTAGTTAATCAATCAATTTTAAATGCTAAATATACTTGACAATTTTGTTAAATGTATTTGACATTTATATGAGCCATGGTATGGGAAAATGGGGCTTAAGGCATGTGTGTAATGTGTAGTCTAAGAATAACCTGTGGGGCTGCACAGGCTAATCAGGAACAACACTTTCCGTATAAACTGAATTTTGTTAGAAGAGACTTCCATTAAAAGAAAACACCATAAGGGCTAAAAGCGTTATCCCTGATAAGCCTGGCTGGACTGCGCAGGCTAATCTTGGGTTCACTTAATGCACAAGCACTAAGCCCCTTTTTCGAAGAGAATGGCTCATATAATGATATAATGATAAAGTATTCAGTGTTCATCAATGTCTGTTTTATAGAGGAGGAGTTCAAGCGTAACGTTGGCAAGAAATGGGACACGGAGGCCAATAATTGGATGAGAAAGGCGTCCATCCCTTCAGGGTCCATACCAGACAACTTTGATTGGCGCGACCATGGGGCCGTGACACCTGTCAAGAATCAGGTGACTCGCATCTTACGAGCCACGTAATAAAAAAAACTGGGCTTAATGCATGTGCCATCCCAGATTAGCCTGAGCAGTATACACATAGAATGGATTGAATTTTGTATTGCCAAAGGTGGAGAGATATAGATTGGTGTTGTCTGTCCATCAGTCTGTCAGTCTGTCCACCCGTCTGTCACAAAACTGTTTAGGGCTATATCTGAGAAACTATAAAAGATATCAACATGAAACTTCATAGGTGTATAGATATCAATAAGGAGAAGCGCCATGCGTAAGAACCATAACCCTACACTTTCTTTAATAAGAGTTATTGCCCTCTGTTTTTTTATTATTTGATGTTACTTTTCAGGGCTATATCTCAGTTACCATGCAAGACTTCAACATGAAACTTCATGTGTGTATTGATATTAATGAGGAGAAGTGACATGCTTAAGAACTATAACCCTTTGCTTTTTTAAATAAGAGTAATTGTCCTTTGTTGTTTTTGTATGCTGGAACTTTTCAGGGCTATATCTCAGATACGATAAAACATTTCAACATGAAACTTAATGGGTGTGTAGAAATCAATGGGAAGAATTGCCATGCTAATGGGTGTGTAGAAATCAATGGGAAGAATTGCCATGCACAAGAACCATAACCCTACACTTTCTTATGTAAGAGTTATGGCCCTTGATTGTTTTTGTATGATTTAACTTTTAAAGGCTATATCTCAGATACACTACAAGATTTAAACATGAAACTTCATGCCGGGTGTATAGATATCAATGAGGAGAATTGCAATGCATCAAAACAATTACTTTACACTGCATTATTTGTTATGATGATACCGTATATCAAGGGATTTGCACCCATCCATAAACCAAACTTTATTTGGCGGGGGATATTGCTTGTTATTTTATTAAAGTTTGTTCAAAAAGTTTCTTCTCCAGTTTAGGCTAATCTGGGATGACACTTTACGCACATGCATTAACTCTTCCAGTGCGGGAACCGAATTTTGAAGGCCTTTGCAAACAGTTTGGATCCAGATGAGACGCCACAGAACGTGGCGTCTCATCTGGATCCAAACTGTTTGCTATTCTGATAGTATTTTTTGAAAAAAAATCGAAGAAATGTTAATTGTAGAAATTCAGCAGACAACATTTTAGCAGACGATAAATTTCCCAGCATGCAAAGGCTTAAAGCCAGTTTGTGCATAACAAGGCTCATATTTAACTTAATTCTGCTACTATTGTAAACATTCATTAAATGAAAGGGCGACCATCAAAAGTGGTTGATATCAGTCATTTGATCACATGATTTGCGATAATCAGTCAATGTGTATTCCTATGTGCTGGATAACCAGGGTATAGAATGTTATCTTTCTTGGTTAATTGCCAAGTCGAAAATACTATGAGCAGAAATGGCAAGTGCAATAACTTACAAGTATCACATCTTTGATACTATGTATAGTACCGGGTACATCCTAAAACTGTAATGTCAAATGAGGAGTACTTAAGTGAAAAAGGGCAGAATCAGCTTTCCATAATTTTTAATAAGGAAATGACATGGACAGATTAAATTAGACATATGATGTTTGACAAAAGTTTACCATCCAGTTGGTTAAAATAAATAATTGAAAAACAAACGTATTTACAGAAACGTTTGATGCTCCTCAGAACTCATTTTGTTTATTGTCAAACATTAAAACCTACAGTTTAATGTGGAACTATTTTATCTGCAAAACAGGCAGTTAATCGGCCATCAGGATTGTTGAACATGTTAGAGGCCCTTCAAGGTTGCAACTTATGTTGAGGGTTAAGTTAATTTTCCTAGGTTTAATATAAACTGGTAAAGTAGCAGCATAATGTGAATACATGGTAGGTGCTGCGTTTGAGAAAGTTTATTTGGTTTGATCCAAAAAAAGAAAGTAGGTTTCACTAAAGCTTTCTCTATTTTCTTTGTTCTTAGCCTCGCTGGACTTACTGGATAAACTTTCTCCATCTTGGCATCAACCATGTATTCTGTATGTGTGGACTAACTGTTTTTGCCATAAACAGCGCCTTATAAATATAGGGTTAGGAACAAAGCCAGCAAGACTGGAGGATAAGGGTATCACGTTTAAACGGTCGCGTTTCGTGTTTTGCTCAAAAACTTTTACCAAAACAGTAAACGTTTAAACGACGGTCAATATCAATATAATAAATGGTGTGAAAATAACGTAGCCGACTAGCCGTACGAAGTAAATCGATGACAAACTGCAAAATCCGGGTACTTGGGGTAAATCCGGGCTACCGAATTCGGCAGTAATTTATTTCTGATTTGTTAGCAGATGGCGCAGACATGAACGGAAACTAACGGAAAATCTTCACTACTTTCCGAAAATCGTACAACTTGGTAACAAAACAGTGCACATGCCACCATCTTTAAATATTTTAAGTGATTGATTAGCAAAGTAAAACACGGCCGTAGCATGTTGAAAAGCAATATTTTAACCAAATTATATATTGATAACGTTTTTGCTAGTTAACTGGTTTTTCATTTTCTGCGGGCAAACGATATGCACATTGTATTTCATGTGCAAAATACGTGCATTTGTTTCGGAGTGTTGTTTTCGAAAGCAGTATTTTTCATCTATTTTACATTATTTTCGACGTTCTTTACATTGTTTTTATAGAATGACGAATACACATGTGGTGATACAGTGATCTGTTTTAAAATATTTTATGGTTTTAATAAGACGTCATTGTGCGAATGGGATATGCACTGAATATTACTTCCGGAAATAATTACTATTTCAGTTTGGTTATGCGATGGTACTAATGCTTTTTAAACGGACATAGGGATACCGTTTAAACGGTAACATTTCATTAATTTCATTTCGTTTAAACGTTTAGAAAAATCTGTAAACGTGATACCCTTACTGGAGGATGGTAGGGAGCTTTTCAGATATCACATAGCCCATATGACATTTAATGTAAGATTTTAAGAAGTTCTTGTTATATATTAAGGAAATGTATATGTATGTATGTATGTATTGTATTTCTTTTAATATTTATTATAGCTCTGCTGTTTATTTTGTAACACAAGTAATTCATGTCTACTTTATGATGATGTTGTATAGCCAAAAAAAGTTAAGATTTTATTGTAACTTTAACTTTCTTTAAGATTTTTTCTGTCTTCTTGAACCCCAGGGCTCCTGTGGCAGCTGCTGGGCGTTCTCAACCACAGGAAACATTGAGGGGCAGTGGGCTATCAAGAAGAACAAGCTGCTCTCTCTCTCAGAGCAAGGTATGGTTGACATTTATAGGGGAACATTGAGGGACATTGGGCTATCAAGAAGAACAAGCTGCTCTCTCTCTCAGAGCAAGGTATGGTTGACATTTATAGGGGAACATTGAGGAACATTGGGCTATCAAGAAGAACAAGCTGCTCTCTCTCTCAGAGCAAGGTATGGTTGATATTTATTGCTTTCAAATTTGGACCTGATGCTCATGATCTCTAATAGCCCATTTTGGGTGTCATACACAACCGGGTTTATACCACATGAGACCAGCGTAGCGGCCACACAGTCGGGTCAGGGGCTACCCTGTCTGCTAATCAGACCACAAAACCCTGCATATCAGCCAGTTGTAAAAACATGTGTGATGTGCCAATGGATTAAAGCAAATTGGTTGAATTCTAATTAAATTGAATTGCAATAATATATATTAATAGACCCTTCTCATGTTCCAGAGTTTTGAAGGAGTTGCCTCACTTGATTAATCAGCATGAAACGAAGGACGATGGCGAAGCAGAGCTTGCTTATATGGGCATTATTATGTTCAGTAGATAAATAATGGTTCTATAAATTAATAAAATGTTGTTTAATTTAATGATAGATCTTTTTTAGGTGAAGAAACTTATTTTTTCTTGTTTAGATATGTTTTCAATGGTTACTTAATATTACAAAATATACTGTAATTACTCTATGAATTTTGACATTTAAAAATAATTAATGTTTTTCATGTCCCAAAATTAAAATACAACAAATACTCAAATTGTACAGGTGTCCAAAAAATTAAGAGAAGAGACAAACAATACAAGTGTTCCAAAAAATTAGAGGAACTCATATAATATTGCATTGACGATCTGACGGGTATGCAATTTTTATAGCGTCATTGTTTCATAGAATTATAGCACCTGCTGGTAAAATAGCATGCTGTATAGTATTTATTTATTAATTTTATGTATGTTTTACTTTAAGCTGTTGGTCGCAACCATTGAATAATGCGGATATACATAGAACACACATGTTATGGTTTATTGCATAAGTCATTGGTCTGCAAGGTTTTATTTCCTTAATACGGTTGTAAAAACACATGATCAAAGTGTCTCCACATAATTGCAACAGGGCAGAACTCTGGTAAAATAGAATTGTAAAATAAACTGTCTGAAAATGTAGAGTCATTAATTGCGCACGAAAAACTGTATGTAAGAAAATTTTGAGTCATGTAAGCCAATATTTATTCTGGTTAAAGTCACTATCACGCTCACCAATACATACGGCTACTGTATTACGCTATATAATTACATTCGACAACAAGTAGTACCATACAATGGTTAATTACAATAGGAAGACCCTAAAAACAAGTAACATTGATGTAAAAACGTTATATTACAAGCATTCGGCAAGTTTTAAGCATCTAAATATCTAAATATCGTTCCACGATGTAATCTATTTTTGCTTTCGAATCAGGATCGGATTCATTCGGGTTGCGTTCATTTGCATAATTTATACAAGCCATTTTCTCATTCGCTAAGTTCCAGTTACCCAGAATTCATTTTGATTTCACAGAATGATTATTCATGAGAGCTACGTCATGCTTCCAACGCTTACCGTATCCAATCTCGTGTTCGCCCGTAAATGTTGGGATATTTCACGGGAGATATTAATGGAATTATTTGTGGCCACAAAAAAATAAAAACAAGCATTTTGTATCTCGTTAAATCCATTCTACCAGACAACACCTAACGTTGAAATTTTGCATTTTGCTAAAAGGAACATTGATTTTTTTATGGGTTAGCTTTATTTAACGAAATATTTGATATTTTCGAGCGTGATTGTTACTTTAAAAACCTGGTTGTCAGAAAATTTAGTGTCCAAATATGTACAGTAATAATGGTATGAAACAAATTTTTTATTTGCAACATGGACACTTTTGGAAATGGAAATGTGATGGGATATCATGGTGTTGTTAATTTTAAAAAGAATTAATTTTATTCCGTAATTGTATGACTCAAAATAAATAGATCATGGAAATTTACATGATTAACACACACAAGTAATTAGTCGGAAACTTGGGTACGCATGGGTCTAATAAGTTTTGGCAATAATGGTAAACTTTATAAAATTTATGTAATTATCTATCCTATTGTATGTGCTACAATAACATTTGATGGATGTGTTTTATCAAAAGTTCAAATTGCTACATACTAATTCTTCCCATTGTTTTAGAAGATATATCTTTGCATAAAATATGTTCCTTGCTTTAACTATTTTTTATTAATTGAAAACAATCGCCTTAATCAATTATGTTAATGAACATGTTGTTGTGTTCCAACAATAATATTAAACTACAGGATATTGACTAGATTTTAACTTGGTCATTATCATTGTGTTGTTGCTCAAATGTGGTAACACTCAGTAAACAAGTTACAATGATCATACAAAGACGTCGAACACACCAATTAGTAAACAATAAACATTAATTGACTTTGTTTACTAAGCATATAATCGAAAGGCGTTGAACTAAGGTTTATTTACTTTAAACTGTTCTTAAAAGTTGCTCTAGAGTATGGAAATCTCATGAAGTCAGTGTCCTAATAGTGGGGCCTGTGACAACTGAAAAACTGCACTGTAATTGCCACGTGTCATCTTGAAACTAGGGACCAACAGAACACAATCTAGTCACAGAGTGGTCATGTGTTCGAACTAGATTATTATCTTATAATTTATAAGAGAATGATTAAGATCGTATAATTTAAATGTCGTCTGCTAGTATCATTGTAAGAACACCAGTTTTCATTGTATCTCATTATTTTCAGTTTTTACTTAAATATTGACAAGGATCTAATGGTTATTGTATAAGTTATTTGTTTATCAAGAAGTAAATTTATGTGATTATTTATAGATAACAGCAATTACCATTATAGAACTGCACATCACGAGCCTCATTTTGTATTCATCCATAAACTATTTCATTGTTATGATCACTAAAAATGGCATGCTCAATTCTTATATGACAGTGGAAACTGAGTGTCTGAAAATTGAGAGGGAGTCTGAAAACTTACAATAATTAGCAATTGTGAACTTTTTAGAAGCATATTGTGTCCAAACTTCTGGACCAAATTGAAGACAATCTTTAAGTGCCATCGTGAAGTAGAACACAATAGATATAATATGCAGGAAGCCCTCTGAAATGGGGAGATCATGTTGAAATACTTCATTTCCACTTTGAGAATTACGCCATAATGACCTTATCAGTAGACTGTCCCATCTTATTACCTGGGCTTGCTGATAATGGTATCTTCAATTTTATGCGTCGATCAAACTGGAATGCTCCAACATGTGTCAGTTTCATGTATTTGCTATCTCGTTGGAATCTGAAACTTGCGATCCCTGTTTCCTTTTTAAGGGACTTTTCGCATTCTTTTCATGCCTTTATACTGCCAGTATTGGGAACATTTTGAAATGGAACATTCAATTTACTCTGTACTCTGTGTACTTTGTATACCCCCCAATTTAACTATTCACACAGGCCAATCAGGGAGGACCCTTTTGCCTGGACTGGATTTTTAGTTTGAAGATCCATCCTTTTAAGAAAATATCCATAAAAGCGGAAAGTGGTTCCTGATTAGCCTGTGTGCTTTTCTGGGACGATACCCTTAAGCTCAAGCATTTAGCCCAATTTTCCCAGATCCCGGCTAGTATACATGCTCTTACTAGGTGTCTTTTTTTAAATTACATTTGTGCTTAAAAGCTTTCAAACAAACACAATTACATAATTTTTATCTAATTTAACCTATTTTATATTTAAGCTTGATTACATCGAAAGCCTCAGGCTTATTGAAACGCCGTCAAGTCTGTTTCCTGGCCCTAGAACCAGTACTTGGTGACTTTGGGTGAGATCGAAAGAACGCTTCCACATTGAGGATTGAAACTGTGACCTCCAGGTCGCTAGGCAGACCCATTATTCATTACACCATGGCGATTTAAATAAAAAAATACATAATGTTTGTACAAACCAAATAGTTCTGGCAAAATAAATGTTATTTATAACTATCAGAGCTGTTTCCTTTAGAACGTGTTGATTTAGTAGTTTAGTACATGTCTTGGATCAGTTCAAGTCGAGTTGCATTAAGCCCTGTTTTCCCAGATCTTGGTCACCTGCTGAGTCCCCTATCAGTAAGTGCCACATAGCTGTTGTTCATGTCTGGTTATCACTAAGGCTGAGAGGTGAGTTGTGATCAGGACATTGCCGTGCCTTCTGTTTTAGTTCCCATGTCTGGCTGCGACCTTGCTGGGCCGCCTGGTTTTAGGACGCAAGTCTTGAAAATAAGCTTGTAAAATAATTACTGATGTGTTACTGAAGTTTTTGACTATTTTTTGTCAAATTTTAGATACTTATCAGCTTCAAAATCCACTGAATATTGTGAGCTTAACTACTCACTTTATTGTTGATAGCATTTGCGTGCATCTACTCTATATATCTATGTATATACTACAGATATTGAAATAAAATTTTACATGTGTGTTTAAGTTCTTTATTACAAACATTAACTAAGACAATTAACTCTGCACTGCTTTTTAGCAGGATTATGTCCCAATGTACAAGTAAGTCTGTTTAAAGTTTGCGTGAGTTGAAATTCAGGTTTAACCCTTTGCATGCTGGACAATTTGTTGTCTGCTAAAATGTTGTCTGCTGAATTTCTGAAATTAGCATTTTCTTCAACTTTTTTCAAACAATACTATCAGAATAGCAAACAGTTTGGATCCACAGAACGTGGCATCTCATCTGGATTCAAACTGTTTGCAAAGGCCTTCAAAATTCGGTTCCCGCACGGAGAGAGTTAAATATGCATGCAATCAGTACATATTTCTGAAGTGTTACAGATATTTAATTGAATCGTAACGCCAATCTCTGGGATCATCAAAAGAGGCCACTGACCAAGTTCTCTAATTCTAACATGTAAACAGTTGCTGATCATGTCCTACAACTTTGACTATCCTTTTAGCACTATTATGTCCCCTTTTGTACTAAGAACGTCAGTTTAAGTTTTGCGTGCAAGTTTTCATTCATTTTAAAATATGCACACAATAAAATACATATGTCTGTAAATACTGCAGATATTTAACTTAAACTTCACACATGTCTTTTGGATCACCATGTCAGGTCACCAACCAAGGCCCATAAATCTGAGCTTCAATTCAGCCGAGTTATGCCCCTTATTGTACGTTTTTGAATTTTACATTTCAGCTTAGCGATTGTGTGCTTGTTGACTTGCAGACTTAATTAGCAGGGTTGCATCAAGGTCACTGTTACCAAAAATATATAACAAGTGTGCGCAGAATAACTCAAATTAGGATGAAGATATTGTTTTGAAATTTTGTGTGTGGGTAGGTCACAGGCTGAACTAGTAAGGCATTGCATTTGGCGCCAGTGTGGTCTCTGCAACTATAATCTGAAAAAGTATTTTGGATAGAGGTATTTTTTGTAGATTGATAACATTTAGTCTTAGGGTGGGATTGAATTTGTGGCCAATTCGGTCCAGGTCCAGGTCTTTGTTACTGAAAATAGAAAAATGGTTTCAACTCAAGAACTTGATTTTGGATGGAGATATAGTGCTGTTATTGTGTGTGAAGGTAGCTTGCTTGCTCACCGTCCTTTAAAATTAATTCAATTCAACTTCATTAATTGTTAAATAGTTGAAATTCTAGTGTCTTGGCCTAGTCACATTTATTGTTTTAATATTATAAATTGTAAGCTTTAAGTTTACATAAACTTTATACCCACTACAGATATTCAACTCAAATATGTCTTCTAGCCATTATTTCATGTGGCTGACAGAAAATATAAATTACATGTATACAATCAAATTAAAAGAACAGTTAAGTCCACTGTCTTGGGGCAGCTTTTGGTCACAATGAAATTTTTTAAATTTTAAATATTGTGCAGTTTGTTCATATTTTACCTGTTCATGAACAGGAATCATAAGATTTTATATGGAAAAGTTTGTTGTTTTTTCAATCAAGTAGTCTACAACTGAATGTATAGTGTATTGCCATTTGTTAGGACCAGACCGTTATTTCCTTTTTAAAGACAATTGTTCATTTTTTTATCAACAATAGTGACTAATCAGGTCATGTTTCAATTGATGCTCTCATGTGTTTTGTACATAATGCACAAAGCTCAGATTTCTTCCGGTTTCTCTGTCATAAAATTACTCATGCTTATATATAATTTAGTACTTGACATTGCAACAAGGAACATATAGAATATCATTGCCCACATATAGAATATCATTGCCCACATATAGAATATCATTGCCCACATATAGAATATCATTGCCCACATATAGAATATCATTGCCCACATATAGAATATCATTGCCCACATATAGAACATCATTTCCCACATATAGAACATCATAGCCCACATATAGAATATCATTGCCCACATAAAGAATATCATTGCCCACATATAGAATATCATTGCCCACATATAGATGCCTTTTGTGTCAGGAAGGACAATGTCTGCTTTTATGGTATTCTTCTTTAAAAGGAAGTCTTTTATTAGCAAAAATCCAGACGGGGCAGAAAGTGTCATTTCTGAATACGGCAGCCTGTGTATTCTGCACAGGCTTATATGGGACAACACTTCATGCACATGCATAAAGCCCCCTTCTCTAAGAGAAAGGCTTATTTGAATGTCATCTTTTTGAAAGTAACAGTTTTTTAACCCCTCTTTAAAGCTGCAGCATTTACTTTTGACTTGCTAGCGCAATATGATCACTTATAAGACCTCTGTTAAACTTTCCCCACTTAGAAGCAAAGTGAAAATGGCTATGTGCAAATAGCATAAAACCAAAACAGCCTGCGAGTAACTCACAGGCTGTTCAGGTTTTATGCTGTTTGCTGTTCATCAGTATCTAAGGTTTGGAGATGAAGCCTTAAAAACTTAAATCTGATATGAAAGGTCTTTAATTAAATATAACTTTCTAAGGGACTACGCATGCATGAAAATACGTATCTAAGTGGTAAAGGTTAAATCAGGAGCATTTACTTTAGACTTGCTGGTGCAATATGATCACTTGGAAGAACTCTGTTTTATCCTTATGAACCTCTTAAATGTTTTCAGTAGCAGCTTTAATATCAAAAACATTTATGCCGAAGCCTCAACATTTAAGAGGGCATAGAAATGCCTTGTTTTTTGTTCACATCGCTTCTGGGATTGTGTTTATGACTGCTGATGTAGAATGACAACGTCATGAAAATATTATTCGTATGTGTCATATGAAATAAGAATACAGATTACCAATGTAGTCATTATACATGTGATTTTCATTAAAATAAATGAAGATTACTATATAATTGAAGTTCTATGTGGTATATGATAAAAAGTAATTTCACGCTTGTCAGTTATTTCAAGGGTATGTATTATTTTGTATCACACTTGAGACTCAGCTTCTCATGTAATACTGCATTACACAAGCTCGACTGGTTTTAACCGTGGAACAATTGATTACCGAAATATTCGCTTTTTAATTGGTATGAAGTATGTTGCTATTCTGCTCATAAACCCATTTATGCCCAGTGGACTCTCCCATCCTTCAAAATTGGATCAATTTATTTCCAAAATTAGGGGTGTCAAGTATATTTATTTCTGTATTTAGAATATTTCATAAAGAAATTCATTTAAGCAAACAGCGCAGACCCAGATGAGACGCCGCATTATGCCGCGTCTCATCTGGGTCTACGCTGTTTGCAATGTCCTTTTTTCAGGACGCTAGGCATAAATGGGTTAATTGTTTGCCATATTATTTCCAGAGCTGGTTGACTGTGACAAGGTTGATGAAGGATGCAACGGTGGGCTGCCATCCAATGCCTATAAAGAGATTGAACGCTTGGGTATGGTAGAATTCTGGAGACTGTTACAATTAGCTCTTTTAAATGTGTTACTTCTCGTTAGCCAGTTGTGATGCAAGCAGCTTTTTTTTTGTTTCAATTAATCTTTGCATTGATGTACAAATCATACATTTTGTATGAGTGATTTGAGTAAGTATCCCGATGACTTGTAATTAGCATTGTTCTGTGTTTATAAATAAAATTATGTGTCTGTGTTGATTTCACCTTGTGTATAAAATTTCTCATTCTCATTTTTACAGAATGGAAATATTTGTTCAGTGATTCATATTTTAAAATTATTTTTTAACTCTATTGTTAGTAGTGATCATAGCTGGTGTATGATGATTTCAAATTTAGGCACACAATTTATGATCACTGCTTAAGTAAACACCATTCTCAAACCCAAGTGTATTCAAATTGACCGGTGTGTTTCCTGTGTATAACCAGTTTTTGGTATATTTGAGAAATATTTCTACTAAACCCAAGCAAATTTCTTCTGCATTTCTCAAGTGATAACGTTGAAACATGAAGTATGCCATCACCATGAGGTGTCCATGCACAAGACTTGTTAATCATGCCAAGTGATTCACTCATGTCTGAGTGATTTGCCCATAAAGATAACTGACAAAGCATTGCAGGGGTATTTGTCATGTTTGTTACAAAGCTCTAGTTTCAACAATAGTCTTTGCAATGCAAACACCATATCTTTTCAATCAGTCTAGTGTTGTTGTTTTTTAGCTCACCTGATTGCTCAGGTGAGCTATTGTTACCGGTTTTTGTCTGTCGTCCGTCCGTCCGTCCGTTAACATTTGTTCGTAAACACTGTAGAGGCCACATTTGTTGTCCGATCTTCATGAAACTTGGTCAGAAGCTTCGTCCCAATGAAATCTCGGTCGAGTTCGAAACTGGGTTGTTCCGGGTCAAAAACTAGGTCACTAGGTAAAAAAAGTAAAGAAAAAACTTGTAAACACTGTAGAAGTCACATTTCATGCCCAATCTTTATGTAACTTTGTCAAAATGTTTGCCTTAATGATATGTTGGTTGAGTTCGAAAATGGTTCTGGTCAGTTGAATAACGTGGCTGCTGGGGGGGGGGGGGGGGGGGGAGGCAGTTTTCCTTATTTGGCTATATAGGAACCTTGTAAACACTCAAGAAGTCACAATTTTTGCCCAATCATCATGAAAGTTGGTCAAAACATTGGTTTTATTGATATCTCGGACGAGTTCGAATATTGTCCAGATTGGTGAAAAAACATGGCCGCCAGTGGGCGGGGCATTTTTCTCTATATGTATTTAGTGAAAACATGTCAACACTCGAGAAGTCACATTTTTGGCCCAATTTTCATGAAATTTTGTCAGAAACTTTTGTTTCCTAGATATGTGAGTTAAGTTTGAAAATGGTTCCGGTCCGTTGAAAAACATGGTAGCCGGTGGGACGGGGCAGTTTTCCTAATATTCATATAATAAAAAGGCTTGTTTAACAATCATGAATTAAGGTTATGTACATGTAACATGCGAGACAACTCTTCTAAATATTGCATTTAAGGTTACAGTAGTTACTCCCCTTTGATTATTAATGTTTTCATAATAAACAGTGTAGATTTGTGTATCATTTACGTGTTAATTGTTATTAAAGGTTGGATGTTTTTATGCCCCCGGTTGGGTGGCATATAGCAGTTGAACTGTCCGTCACTCTGTGTCAGTATGTCACTATGTGTGTATGTCAGTCAGTCTGTCCGTCCGTCCGTCCGAAAACTTTAATGGCCATAACTTTTTCAATATTGAAGATAGCAACTTGATATTTGGCATGCATGTGCATCTTACGGAGCTGCACATTTTGAGTGGTGAAAGGTGAAGGTCAAGATCATCCTTCAAGGTCAAATGTCTAATTTATGGCGTCTGTCTGTCTGTCCAAAAACTTTAACATTGGCCATAACTTTTTCACTATTGAAGATAGCAACTTGATATTTGGCATGCATGTGTATCTCATGGAGCTAAACATTTTGAGTGGTGTAAGGTGAAGGTCAAGGTCATCCTTCAAGGTAAAATGTCAAATATATGGCGTCTTTCATCCGAAAACTTTAACATTGGCCATTACTTTTTCAATATTGAAGATAGAAACTTGATATTTGGCATGCATGGGCATTTCACAGAGCTGCACATTTTGAGTGGTGAAAGGTGATGGTCAAGGTCATCCTTCAAGGTCAAATGTCTAATATATGGCATCTGTCTGTCCGTCCCAAAACTTTAACATTGGTCATAACTTTTTCAACATTGAAGATAGCAACTTGATATTTGGCATGCATGTGTATCTCATGGAGCTGATTATACTGAGTGGTGAAAGGTGAAGGTCAAGGTCATCCTTCAAGGTAAAATGTCAAATATATGGCGTCTGTCCGTCCGAAAACTTTAACATTGGCCATAACTTTTTCAATATTGAAGATAGCAACTTGATATTTGGCATGCATGTGTATCTCACGGAGCTGCACATTTTCAGTGGTGAAAGGTGAAGGTCAAGGTCATCCTTCAAGGTAAAATGTCTAATATATGGCGTCTGTCCTTCTGAAAACTTTAACATTGGCCATAACTTTTTCAATATTGAAGATAGCAACTTGATATTTGTCATGCATGTGTATCTCATGGAGCTAACATTTTGAGTGGTGGAAGTTCAAGGTCATCCTTCAAGGTAGGGGGCATTGTGTTTCTGACGAACACATCTCTTGTTTTTAGCTCACCTGATTGCTCAGGGAGCTTTTGTGACCGATCTTTGTCTGTCGGTCAGTCGTCCGTCCGTCCACATTTGTTCGTAAACACTCTAGAGGCCACATTTATTGTCCGATCTTCATGAAACTTGGTCAGAAGATTTGTCCCAATAATATCTCGATCATGTTCGAAACTGGGTCATGCTGGGTAAAAAACTAGGTCACTAGGTCAAAAAAAGAAGAAAAAGCTTGTAAACACTAGAAGTCACATTTAATGCCCAATCTTTATGTAACTTTGTCTAAATTTCTGTCTTAATGATATGTTGGTTGAGTTCAAAAGTGGTTACGGTCCGTTGAAAAACATGGCCTCAAGTGGGCGGGGCAGTTTTCCTAATATGGCTATAGAGAAACCTTGTAAACACACTAGAAGTCATGTTTCTTTGATATGAGAGTTGAGTTCGAAAATGGTTCTAGAAGTCACAATATTTGCCCAATCATCAAGAAAGTTGGTCAAAACATTGGTTTTATTGATATCTCGGACAAGTTCGAAAATAGTCCAGATCGGTGAAAAAACATAGCCGCCAGTGGGCGGGGCATTTTTCTCTATATGTTTATAGTGAAAACATGTGAACACTCTAGAAGTTACATTTGTTGCCCAATTTTCATGAAATTTGGTCAGAACATTTGTTTCCCTGATACGAGAGTTAAGTTGGAAAATGGTTCCGGTCAGTTGAATAACATGGCTGCCAGGGGGGGTGGCAGTTTTCTTATATTTATATAGTAAAAAAAAGCTTGTGAACACTCTTTTAAGACACATTTTTTGCCCAATCATCATAAAACTTCGTGAAAAGATTGGTGTTATATATATCTCAGATGAGTTTGCAAATGGTCCCGATGGGTCAATAAACATGGCTGCCAGGGGGGTGGGGCAGTTTTCCTTATGTGACTTCATGTATATAGAGAGAAACCTTGTGATCGAACACTATGGAAGTCACATATTTAGCCTAATCATCGTGAAACTTAGTCATTGGTTTTATTGATTTCTTGGACAAGTTGGAAAATGGCTCAGATCGGTGAAACACACTTTTTAGCTCACCTGATTGCTCAGGTGAGGTTTTAGGATTGGTCTTTGTCCGCTCTCCGTCCGTCCACATTTGGTTTTTAAACACTCTAGCATTCACATTTCTCAAGCATTCTTTATTAAAGTTGCTGAAAGATCTCAGTCAAGTTTGATGATAGATCACCATTTCAAATCTAACAAAAACAAAAAAACTCCCTACGCCAGAGTTTTGGTTCAATAATGATGAAACTTGACAAGGATGTTTGTCTGGTCAATATCTAGGTCAAGTTTGACATTAGGTAAAGATTGAATGAACCGACTCCTCTCAGGTGAGCAAACTAGGGCCATCTTGGCCCTCTTGTTTCAAACTACTATGTGCAGAACTTTAATTACTATCTTTTCACTTTCTACAAATTTTCTCTGCATGTTTTCAAATATTGTGTGTGTACAGTACTAAGTATACAAGCCTTAACTCTTTTCTGCTTAAAAGCAAAGTTAAAATGGCTATATACATCCAGCATACAACCAGAACAGCTTTCAAGGAAGTAGCAGGTTGTTTAAGTTTTATGCTGTTTGCTTCTCATGATTTTCTTAGGGTTGGAAATGAATCTAATGAAACTCTTAAATGAAAAGGTCTTTTATTTGATTTTATACAGGACAAGAAGAGTCTCCCTTAAATGAAAAATGCCATAAAAGCGGTAAGTGTTGTCCCTGATTAGCCTGTGTAGACTGCCAAGGCTAATCAGGAATGACACTTTTCACACATGCATTAACCACCCTTTTCTCGGAGCATGACTCTAAGACTCAAAGACTTGGAGTAACTGGTTGGTGTGTGACAGGTGGCCTTGAGACTGAGACAGATTACACAATGAAATGCAATACTAGTCTGTGGACTCTTGAATTAAATTATTTTGAATAACTGTTCATAATCCTATCCTGTTTTCATTTCGAATGAACTGATTAAACGGACACAGTATCTTCAAGATACAGATTGTTTGAAATTCATTTGCTTTTTCCACTTATTTTCTCTGCATAGTTTCCAATATGTTTAACTACTGCCCTAACTGGTTCTGTGTGTGACAGGTGGCCTGGAGACTGAGACAGACTACAAGTACAAAGGAGAGGACGAGAAGTGTCACTTCAACCGCTCTGACGTCAGCGTCTACATCAACGACTCTGTGGCCATCTCCTCTGATGAACATGGTACATTGTTTTATATCTATTCATAATTAAGCCAGCATGTGCATTGAGTGTCACCCCTGATTAGACTGTGCCGTATGCACAGGCTGATCAGGGACAACACTTTTCATGTAAACTGGATTTTTGCTTTGATTTAAATGAAAAATATGATTAATGCGGAAAGTGTTGTCCCTGATAAGCCTGTGCAGACTCCACAGACTTATCTGGTACTACAATTTTAAGCATATGCATTAAGCCCCCTTTACTCAGAGCACAACGTATTATATTGTCTTATACCTCTTCTATGCTTTGTTATATTGTTTGCACCTTGCTGCTGGTTTGAGATTCAGTCAGTTAATGTATGATTTAATTTCCACATGATTCTTAGGACTCTTAGACATATGTGTCTTGTTCTGAGAAAACTGGGCTTAATGCATGTGCGTAATGTCATCCCAGATTAGCCTGTGCAGTCCACACAGGCTAATCAGGGACGACACTTTCCTCTTTTATGGTATTTTTAGTTTCAAGGAAGTCCCTCCTTGCCTAAAATCAAGTTTAGGCGGAAAGTGTCGTCCCTGATTAGCCTGTGCGGACTGCGCAGGCTAATCTGGGACGACACTTTAGGCACATGCATTAAGCCCAATTTTCTCAGAACAAGACACATATGGTAATGCAAATTGGTATTATGGTTACTTTTTGAAAAACTTTAGACACCTTTTGCTTTTGATGTAGACAAGTAAATCATGAAGGTTGCAAAAATAACAACCACAAAAATATGAAACATTTGTATTGCTTTATTGTGAACGTTGTCTTTTTGTTTCTTCTTTACAGAGATGGCTGCCTGGCTCATAGCCAATGGTCCTATCTCTATTGGTATCAACGCCTTTGCTATGCAGGCAAGTAGAGTCATTTGGTCTAAGGGACATTACTCTTTTGAAACCATAATTATCTTAAGGATTTTACATGCATTTGAACAGAAGCTTAAACATAATGTAAAGAAATGAAGAAACTGCACAATGTCTTTGAAAAAGTTGTATTGTTATTAGAAATAGCTGAAAGATGCAAAACAACAGATCATAATATCTGTTCACAAGTTTAATAACAGCAATTAAGGGAGCCATGTATAATTGATTTGTACATGCATTTTTTCGCGCCCACTGAATGGCAAATATGAATTATGGGTCCATGGTTGTGTATATGCAACAAAATGTGTGAGACAAACTCCCATCAATTGGCTCATTTATAGATTGCTTAAATGGTAATTCTTTTATCATGCAGAAAATACATGCAATATTTGTATGTAATGGAAGTTATAAGGAAACAATGCATTATTAATCTTGATGTTTTTGTGTTCTTATTTGCTCCATAAACTTCGTCTCACCCTTTTACATGTTACTGTACATGATTTCAGTTCTATGTGGGAGGTACTTCCCACCCCTGGTTAACTTCTAACCTTACATGATTTCAGTTCTCCATGGGAGGTACTTCCCACCCCTGTCTTACATCTAACCTTACATGATTTCAGTTCTACATTGGAGGTACTTCACATCCCTGTCTTACATCTAACCTTACATGATTTCAGTTCTACATGGGAGGTATTTCCCACCCCTGGAAGTTCCTCTGTAACCCCAAGGATCTGGATCACGGGGTGCTGATTGTTGGATATGGCGTCGGTATGTACTACTTTTCCGACTAAGGAGAAAAGTGAAAAAGTCTGTATGCAACCAGTATCAAACCAGAACAGCCCGCGAGAAACTGGCAGTCTGCGAGTAACTGGCAGTCTGGATCTTAGAGTTGGAAATGAACACATTAAAACTTACAAGACAATTGTATTTGATTTCTAAGGAACTGGAAACTCGTCAAAGTGCGTATCTAAGTGGTAAAGGGTTTTAAGTTGGTGCTAACTTTGGTACATTTTAATTTGCTTTAAGAGTTGTATTGTATGCCTCACCATTCTGATACTATGACAATATAAGAGTCAGGTCTTGTTATAATTTGTACTTCAGAATTTCATCTAACTGAGAGCTTGAAATATAATAATGTGTATGATACTTCAGATTATCTAGAAAGTTACAGGTACAATAATTATTTTGCTTTTCTATTTTACTCTTGAACTGTCAAATCTTGCATGGATGATGTATGTAGCAGAGATATTGTACATTGTAGTTTCCAAGTATATGAACCTTGCACTGGGAAAACTGGGCTTATTGTAACCCTACACAGGCTAATCAGGGACTGCTCTTTCCGCTTGCATTGTATTTTTTTGTTTCAAGGAAATCTCTTCTTCAGAAATGCCCAGTTAAGGCGGAAAGTGTCTTCCCTGATAAGCCTATGTGGATTGCACAGGCTAATCTGGGATGCCATTTAACCTTTTCAGTGTGGGAACCGAACATTAAAGGCCTTTGCAAACAGTTTGGATCCAGATGAGACGACAAAGAATGTGGCGTCTCATCAGGATCCAAAATGTTTGCTATTCTGATAGTATTATTTGAAAAAAAGAAGAAAATGCTTATTTTATCAATTCAGCAGACGACATTTTAGCAGATGACAAATTTCCCAGCATGCAAAGGGTTAAACCACATGCATTAAACCCAGTGTTCCCAGAAAGCGACTCAAGTTTTGCATTCTTGTCTCTTGTCAGATGGCAGCAAGCCCTACTGGATTGTCAAGAACAGCTGGGGACCTGACTGGGGCGAGAAGGTAAACATTGTATTGCAGTTCATTTATTCATGTGTCCATATCTTCAGAGAACAATGAGGTACAGTCCAGTGTTTTATGTTTAAATCATGAACTCTTGTCAGTGTGCTTAATTAGCAAACAAATTGGTATTAGATGGTTTAAGTGTGTTTAAAATCAACAGTTAATTCCTTTTCTTTCACAAATATTGATTTTTATTTTGAGCTCGGCAATATAGTGGGGGACATATTGTTTTTGCCCTGTCTGTTGGTTTGTTTGTTGGTTTGTTTGCTGGTTTGTTTGTTTGCCCCAACTTTAACATTTGCCATAACTTTTGCAATATTGAAGATAGCAACTTTATATTTCGCATGCAAGTGTATCTCATGGAGCTGCAGATTTTGAGTGGTGAAAGGTCAAGGTCATTCTTCAAGGTCAAAGGTCAAATATTTGGGTCAACATCGCTAATTTAATGTACACTTTTGCAATGTTGAAGCTAGCAAATTGATATTTGGCATGCATGTGTATCTCATGGAGCTGCTTATTTTGAGGGGTGAAAGGTCAAGGTCATCCTTCAAGGTCAAAGGTCATATATATGGGGACATAGTGTTTCACAAACACATCGCTTGTTTTTTTAAAGAGACTTCCTTAAAACAAAAAATTCTGTAAAAGTGTCGTGCCTGATAAGCCTTTGTTGACTGCACTGGCTAATTTGATATGAAACTTTGCAAATATGCATTGAGTCAAGTTTATCTCAGACGAGGGCTCAAATAAACACTTATTTTACACCATTCCAGGGCTATTACCTGGTGTATCGTGGGGCTGGTGTGTGTGGACTGAACACTATGTGTACGTCAGCAGTTGTCAACTAGACATGAACACCATGTGTACGTCCTTGGTTGTCGACTAGACATGATTTCTGTTTACACTCACAGAACAGTTTGGAATGCTATGTGTGATACAATGTTGACAATGAAGACGTCAAGGTGAAGAAAGGATCCAATTTCCAATGTTTACAATGTTATTTTTTATGTGTATCTATATTTTTTGTTGACTTGTTATAACCAGATTTGATCACTGCTTTTTTATGTATATACATATTTGTGTTGACAGTTAATATTAAATTGTGCATGAAATGGTTGAAAGTTACTATTGTTACACATTGTAAATATAACTTATTGCAGTTTAATTATATAAGTTTTCAAATGTTTTGTTTGTAAAATGGTTGAATTTTTATCTAGTTGTAACAAAGGTATGTACAATGTTTGGATTTCAACAAAATTATTTAAAGGGACTATAGTTATAAATATACTTATTGTTGTCACATAGTATCATCTGAAGATTTTTTTTTCTTCTGTGATGTAATATGTACTGCTGGTTGTATTATAGTAAAATTTCAACAAAACATAACTTGAACTTTATGTTCGTATTAATATTTTTACACGATGTTGGTTATTGTATCAGGAATATTTTTAATGTGAGAAAAAAACCTTTAGCATAATACCGATTTTGGGTTTGTACAAATAATATTCCATAAGATATTTATCATGAGCTTGTTATTGTATTTGTTTCAATTTATCTTCAATACTAAGTACACCATTTTCCTTAAACATTGGGTTCCATGAGGTGTTTTTGTATGCTAGTGTGTATATATTTGTTTGGACATAACAATTCAATAATCCAGGTCAAGATTTCAATGTGTAATCTGGAAACTAATTGAGTTGAAATAGTATAAATTGTGTATACACAGCTAAGTTCTAAAGAACATGTTTAATTGTTGAATTCATTTTATACTATTTGCTTGATTCTAAAGAATTTCTAAAGCTGCTAAAAATGGAAAAGCTGTATGTGAGCATCCATTTATTTTTTACTATTTATACTATACAAATGTATTTCATTGTCTTTATTTCTATCTTATTTGGATCAAAATTGTCAGGTTGTAAAAATGTGATGATATAAAATAAACAAATTATTTTTAGAAAATATTTACATCTTTTGTTAATTAGATTGATTTTGCATAGCCTTGAATCCGTTTGTGAATGTGTGACTGTGATATTTTGTTAGTAAGGCTTAATATGTCAGATGGGATGATGAGTAAGTCTATATCATTTGATCATTCAATATGTTTGTATTTGGATTGATACATGTATGTATTGACATGTGCATTTGGCATGGTTTATTGTTCGTACAAGTAATTTATGTAAGAACTTACAGATGTATTGTATATTTATATATTCCTGGTGGTTGTTTGACTTATTTTCTTTTTTAATGCCACCTTCTTTGCTTTAATATTTAAGGTTTTGGGTGCTTCTGCCATTCATGTGTTACAATTAATTGGTTTTGAAGCGGAAATAGACTGTGAAAACGTGCGTATTAAATTATTCCTTAATAAATTGCCATATAAAAGTAAACACCAATTTAATGGAGGATTCACAAAAAATAATGATGAATGAGAAGTGGTTTTAAAGGTTTATTATTGCCACATAGGACACCATTTTTGCTCAGAATAGAATATGCATTGAAGAAATTTCTTTGAGTTTCAAAATGACTGAATAAATGTGACGATGTCTGTTTGTTAATATGGTAAATAACCTAAATTAAAAAAAATAATTAGACAAAATCAATTATTCAGTATCGTGATGAGATTTTTGTTGTAAGAATACATATTCCATTGTTAAAAGGCTTAACGCTTAACACCCCAAATACCAGCAAAGGACTGAAAAAGAACTACCAAGCCAAACATTCCAATAAAAAGATATTGCAGAAAATCCACATTTAATCCAGCATTTAAATAATATCCCAAGGTTTTTAGATAATTATTTGAAAATTTTAAACTGTATTCCCTCCTATATCAAGACAGGTATAAGTGACTGGTAACCACCTTTGTAATGGCAACAGTTCTTAGTTTTGTAATGATTTGGCTGGACCAGTGAATGTACGGGTATGTTAGTTTTTAATACACTCCAGATTTACCAGTTGAACTAAACTGTATATTCTTTATATTTCTATTACTTAATCTTGGCACTTTGTGTTTTTTGTTTTGTTAATTTTGTTCACATTTTTGTTCACAAATGTACCTTAATATTTCCATACTTTACTGAATAATAAATCGCTTGGAAATAGCTCGTTTTATGTTGGATTTTTCCATAAAAAATTGAAAACATATACATATCAATATATTGAATATGTTTGACACTAATATACTATTAAGACATGTAGGAATATTCTCAAATTCAAAAAATTTCATCAGTGACCTTGACCTTAAAGAGAGCAACATAATTGCACGGGACAGGGCCTCTTGATATGATGCTATGAGATCTAAATATATGATCCATGATAATTTATTTCAAAATCACATGATGAACAGGAAAGTTATGAACCTTGTGGGAACACATAATCTTAGTATGAACATGTAATAAATATTGGAAAATTTCTAAAGTGTTTTCTTAGACCTTGACATTTAAGCCAGCACAATGGTTTTGTAATATTTGGTTTTTAACCCTTAAAGTGCTTTCAAGTGTATTATTTGTCAGTAATGAATTGTTATATGATAAACAAAAGTAATACTGTTAGTTTACTGAAACTGATGTACAATTATGAATACATACATAATCTGCATGAAAATTGAATTGAAAATTGTTTTGTATACATGAAGATCTATAAATGGACTGAACAAAGGATCATTTCCCTATAAATATGAATGGTTACAATGGTAATAATAAGTGTAATAGTGTAATATAATCAATTTTTTAATGAAGTGCATGTTTTTATTCATAGATGTATGCAAGTCCTTAAAACATTTTTAACAAACAAACACAGAACATAATCAAAATTTGAGTATAGGTACAGAACAAATATACCACACATTGCAACATTTTACAGATATTGAAAAATGTTCAAACAATAGAATGAGAAACAGAGAAAAACTATTGCTGTTATTTTAAAATGACCAGTGTTACTTGGAATATATTCTATGTATAAAGAGTTGTTTAAATAAGTAAATATTGTGATTATGTTGCCATGGTAACACAATTGAAAAATTAAAAAGGTAGAACATTCTTATTTGGTTAATTGATACAATTTTACATACTGGTATGTTTTGGTCTTTTTTCTGCAGCTGTCTAAACATTAATTCACAAGTTTATTTTCCAGTGAACTAAAAGGGAATATTTGAATGCCATTTTCATCAGAAGTAATAACACAATTAAACATCCTAGAACAAACTGAATTTTTATTAGCAATATCAGGGTGATAGGTGAAATGATAAATAGTTGACCAACTTTGTCACAGATCGAAAATTTTGGAAAACATGTTGATCAAATTCAACGTTTCAAAACAGTATTAGGATAATGTTTCTAGGTAAATTTGGATACCATCACCATAAAATCAGAATGTTTAATATATAGCCTTTAAGCTATAGATGGTTGGCTTTTGAATATTTGCAATCATTATGTCAGACATCGGTAATTTTTCTTAATTCTATTACACAAGAATCTCACAATCACACAAAGGACTGTGGCTGTAAGGTGCTATAACGTCTTCTATTTTAAGTAACATCCATTTCATTTTCAAACAGTGTTAATGAGGACTTCATAAGGCTGCACGAGGCATAATATTTTTAGCAAAATAATAGTTTTTTTTTAAATGATAAGCTACATTCCAGTAGTAAGTTTTAATGTTGGAACATGTAAAATAAATATGTTGACTTTTATATGATGCATGAATAAATGTCATATTATTCTAAAACATTCTTTACATCTTTTGTTAATTTTGAATAGCCTTGAATCCGTTTGTGAATGTGTGACTGTGATATTTTGTTAGTAAGGCTTAATATGTCAGATGGGATGATGAGTAAGTCTATATCATTTGATCATTCAATATGTTTGTATTTGGATTGATACATGTATGTATTGACTTGTGCATTTGGCATGGTTTATTGTTCGTACAAGTAATTTATGTAAGAACGTACAGATGTATTGTATATTTATATATTCCTGGTGGTTGTTTTACTTATTTTCTTTTTTAATGCCACCTTCTTTGCTTTAATATTTAAGGTTTTGGGTGCTTTTGCCATTCATGTGTTACAATTAATTGGTTTTGAAGCAGAAATAGCCTGTGAACACGTGCGTATTAAATTATTTCTTAATAAATTGCCAAATAAAAGTACACACCAATTTAATGGAGGATTCACAAAAAATAATGATGAATGAGAAGTGGTTTTAAAGGTTTATTATTGCCACATAGGACACCATTTTTGCTCAGAATAGAATATGCATTGAAGAAATTTCTTTGAGTTTCAATCTTTGAGTTTCAAAATGACTGAATAAGTGTGACGATGTCTGTTTGTTAATATGGTAAATAACCTAAATTAAAAAAAAAATAGACAAAATCAATTATTCAGTATCGTGATGAGATTTTTGTTGTAAGAATACATATTCCAGTTTTAAAAGGCTCAACGCTTAACACCCCAAATACCAGCAAAGGACTGAAAAAGAATTACGAAGCCAAACATTCCAATAAAAAGATATTGCAGAAAAAACGTACACATTTAATCCAGCATATAAATAATATCCCAAGTTTTTTAGATAATTATTTGAAAATTTAAAACAGTATTCCCTCCTATATCAAGACAGGTATAAGTGACTGGTAACCACCTTTGTAATGGCAACAGTTCTTAGTTTTGTAATGATTTGGCTGGACCAGTGAATGTACGGGTATGTAAGTTTTTAATACACTCCAGATTTACCAGTTGAACTAAACTGTATATTCTTTATATTTCTATTACTTAATCTTGGCACTTTGTGTTTTTTGTTTTGTTAATTTTGTTCACATTTTTGTTCACAATTGTACCTTAATATTTCCATACTTTACTGAATAATAAATCGCTTGGAAATAGCTCGTTTTATGTTGGATTTTTCCATAATAAATTGAAAACATATACATATCAATATATTGAATATGTTTGACACTAATAGACTATTAAGACATGTAGGAAAATTCACAAATTCAAAAAATTTCATCAGTGACCTTGACCTTAAAGAGAGCAACATAATTTCACGGGACAGGGCCTCTTGATATGATGCTATGAGATCTAAATATATGATCCATGATAATTTATTTCAAAATCACATGATGAACAGGAAAGTTATGGACCTTGTGGGAACACATAATCTCAGTATGAACATGTAATAAATATTGGAAAACTCTAAAGTGTTTTCTTAGACCTTGACATTTAAGCCAGCACAATGGTTTTGTAATATTTGGTTTTTAACCCTTAAAGTGCTTTCAAGTGTATTATTTGTCAGTAATGAATTGTTATATGATAAACAAAAGTAATACTGTTAGTTTACTGAAACTGATGTACAATTATGAATACATACATAATCTGCATGAAAATTGAATTGAAAATTGTTTTGTATACATGAAGATCTATAAATGGACTGAACAAAGGATCATTTCCCTATAAATATGAATGGTTACAATGGTAATAATAAGTGTAATAGTGTAATATAATCATTTTTTTAATGAAGTGCATGTTTTTATTCATAGATGTATGCAAGTCCTTAAAACATTTTTAACAAACAAACACAGAACATAATCAAAATTTGAGTATAGGTACAGAACAAATATACCACACATAGCAACATTTTACAGATATTGAAAAATGTTCAAACAATAGAATGAGAAACAGAGAAAAAACTATTGCTGTTATTTTAAAATGACCAGTGTTACTTGGAATATATTCTATGTATAAAGAGTTGTTTAAATAAGTAAACATTGTGATTATGTTGCCATGGTAACACAATTGAAAAATTAAAAAGGTAGAACATTCTTATTTGGTTAATTGATACAATTTTACATACTGGTATGTTTTTTTTTTCTGCAGCTGTCTAAACATTAATTCACAAGTTTATTTTCCAGTGAACTAAAAGGGAATATTTGAATGCCATTTTCATCAGAAGTAATAACACAATTAAACATCCTAGAACAAACTGAATTTTTATTAGCAATATCAGGGTGATTGGTGAAATGATAAATAGTTGACCAACTTTGTCACAGATCGAAAATTTTGGAAAACATGTTGATCAAATTCAACGTTTCAAAACAGTATTAGGATAATGTTTCTAGGTAAATTTGGATAACATCACCATAAAATCAGAATGTTTAATATATAGCCTTTAACCCTTTCAGTGCGGGAACCGAATTTTGAAGGCCTTTGCAAACAGCTTGGATCCAGATGAGACGCCACAGAACGTGGCGTCTCATCTGGATGCAAACTGTTTGCTATTCTGATAGTATTCTTTGAAAAAAATCAAAGAAAATGCTAATTTTAGAAATTCAGCAGACGACATTTTAGCAGAAGACAAATTACCCAGCATGCAAAGGGTTAAGCTATAGATGATTGGCTTTTGAATATTTGCAATAATTATGTCAGACATCGGTTATTTTTCTCAATTCTATCACACATGAATCTCACAATCACACAAGGGACTGTGGCTGTAAGGTGCTATAACGTCTTCTATTTTTAGTAACATCCATTTCATTTTCAAACAGTGTTAATGAGGACTTCATAAGGCTGCACGGGGCATAATATTTTTAGCAAAATAATAGTTTTTTTAAATGATAAGCTACATTCCAGTAATAAGTTTTAATGTTGGTACATGTAAAATAAATATGTTGACTGTTACATGATGCATGAATAAATGTCATATTATTCTAGAATACTAAGGCCATCTTAAAAATGGTTGTTTGGGATTTCATGACCCGTTACATGGCAGGTTGGTATGCGTGTTTTTTTTATGAAAACTACGGAAAACCGTTAGGTGCCATGGTGGTTACACATTAAAATCCAGAGGGTGACAATGCGATAGTGCGATAGTACGATGGCGACAATGCGATAGTACGATGGCGACAATTTGATAGTACGATGGCGACAATTTGATGGTACGATGGCGACAATGCGACAACGCGATAGTACGATGACGACAATGCGAAAGTGCTACAATACCATGGTTCGGTGCGATAGTACGATGGCGACAATGCGATATTCATATCGTACTGTCGCCATCGTATCATCGCATTGTCTCCATCGTACTATCCCGTTATAGTACTGTCGTCATCGTATTATTGCATTGTCGCCATTGTACTTTCGCACTGTCGCCATCGTATTGTCGCACTGTCGTCATCGTATTATTGCATTGTTGCCATCGTACTATTGCACTATCGCATTGTCGTCATCTTACTATTGCACTGTCGCCATCGTATTGTCGCACTGTCGTCATCGTATTATTGAATTGTCGTCGTCGTACTATCGCACTTTTGCATTGTCGCCATCGTACTATCGCACTGTCGCCATCGTATTGTCGCACTGTCGTCATCGTATTGTCGCACTGTCGTCATCGTACTATCGCATTGTTGCCATCGTTCTATCGCATTGTCGCCCTCTGGATTTTAACCATGATGGCCCTAATGGTATTCCGTAGAAAACAGTTTTACTTTTTACATTTCGATCTTTTTCTTTCATATATGACAATTACACTTAAGATTATGTATAATGTGGGCCCATATCTTGCAAGATTTTACAATGTAAGCATTTAAAATGAGACAGAAAAACTGGTATAATATAAGTTATTTTTATATTTGGGTTCATTAATAATATTTCCTTTTAGCTTTTTTGTTTTGAAACAAATCTATCAACAAACTATTTTTTATTTATCTTTGAAAAATTATTATTTCTACCAGGTCATGATTGAAATGTAATGAGCAGCAAAAGAATATCAGAAAACGCAGTGCGGCTCTTCCTTTTTTCCAATGCGCTCCCAGATAATTTGAAATAGAAAACATACATTTAAAAAGAATTTCCATGTTACAGGTATGGAAGGTATCCATTCTACATTTTACTATTACAAGTAACTCGCAAAATACATGTACATATCTAGAACATTCCTATAAGGTGTCAAAAATTAGTTTGTTTCTTTTTGCTATATATACTCCCATTACCATTGGTAATGGGGGCTATGTAGGAGTAACTTTGTCGGTCTGTCTGTCCCGAAAATTTCATTCGATCTTCACCAAACTTGGTAAGAAGTTGTATCTAGTAGATGTCTAGGTCAAGTTTGAATATGGGTTATTTCGGGTCAAAACTAGGTCACGGGGTCACTTAGTGCGTTTTAAACCGAAAGTTTGTCAGGACCATAACTATGTCAGTTATCGTTAGATTTTAAAATGACTTGGTATATTTGTTAACCATCAAGGGACGGTGTGTCATGCGAAAGAAGTACGTCGATATTTCCAAGGTCAAGGTCACACTGGAGTTGCCCATACATGAGCTTGTCCGGGCCATAACTTTGTCATTTTTTGTGAGACTTCAAAATCATTTAGCACATTTGTTTACTATCTTTGGACGGTGTGTCATGCGAAAGAATTACGTCGATATCCCCAAGGTCAAGGTCATACTTTGAGTTCAAAGGTCAAAAATGGCCATAAATGTGTTTGTCCGGGCCATAACTATGTCGTTCATTGTGAGATTTTAAAATTATTTGGCACATGTGTTCACCATCATTTGACGGTGTGTCATGCGAAAGAATTACGTTGATATCGTCAAGGTCAAACTTTGAGTTCAAAAGTAAAAAATGGCCATAATGAGATTGTCCAGGCCATAACTATGTCGTTCATTGTGAGACTTTAAAATCATGTGGCACATTTGTTCACCATCATTGGACGATGTGTCATGCAAGAGAATTACGTCGATATCTCCAACCTTAAGTTCAAACTTTGAGTTCAAAGGTCAAAAATGGTCAAAATGATCTTGTCCGGGCCATAACTATGTCATTCATTGTGAGATTTTAAAATCACTCGATACGTTTGTTTACAATCATTGGACGGTGTGTCATGCGAAAGAATTACATCGATATCTCAAAGGTCAAGGCCACACTTTGAGTTCAAATGTCAAAAATGGCCATAAATGATCTTGTCCGGGCCATAACTATGTCATTAATTGTGAAAATTTTAAAATTACTCGTTACATTTGTTCACATTCATTGGACGGTGTGTCATGCGAAAGAATTACGTCGATATCTCCAATGTCAAGGTCACACTCGGTGTTCAAAAGTCTAAGATGGCCATAAATGAGCTTGTTCGAGCCATAACTATGTCATTCTTTGTGAGATTTAAAAATCACTCTGTACATAATTTTTTTTCACAGTCATTGGACGGCGTGTCATGTGAAAGAATTCAAGAGTTCATAGATTAAAATGGCCATAAATGATAATAGCATAATTATTCTTAAAAATCGCCATAAATTAGCTTCTCTTGTTCTATGAAGACAGCATGCAAAATATTCTGTGTCAATGCAGAATGTAGGGGTATACGTCACGTTTGTGACAAAGCTCTAGTAACATTTTGTGGAGATCGTAACAAATAAAGTATCAAGAAATCACTTTTTAAATTTGTAGAAATTAATGAACATGTACAATATTTTTCATCGTCTTGTCTAATTGTTTGAAATACTCTTTTATATTCACACAGCCATTTTCCATTTTGCATGATTGAATGGAGCAATGCTTTGTTTTTTAAACATTTACTGTCTGAACATACTTTCCAAATAAATGTTTTTTTGTTTGGAGCTCTAAGGCTTTTAAGCCAGATGAAGTCCAGTCTGTAACTAAATCAAGCCCCCACCAAACAGGGCCTGTGGCAGGGATTTAGAGGCTCAGACCAATATAAGGAAACTGAGAAGCCACTCAGGCAGCATTGATCAATAAATCAGTGCCCCAAAATGGGCAGAGGGAAACCTATAGGCCTGCTCATTGCTGTTGTTCATATCACTCATGGAGGGCCAGTAACCATGGGCTACTATGAGATTGGCCCAATATTTATAGACTTTACTGTCTTTGAAGAATTTTGAAAGATGTGTGCACTGCCATATGGTGTTAGCACTAAGAATCACAGACTGGGCTGCAAAAGGGATGTGAAACTGCAGTTGGGAACTGCAGATTTGGGGCTGAAGACAAATGTTGAAGGATTTCAAGGTGGTCATTACTGGCCAGACATGACCCCACAAAGGTCTCACTTGATGACATGATGGCCATTACAAACATTCTCTTCAGGGAATTGGCTAAATGCTTTATGTAATTACTTAAATGAATACAACAATCGACAAGTCTTGGGCATATCTTTCATATCTTTGATTAACGTTGGTTTTAATTATATAGCCTTCTAATGAATTAATTAGCTTAATACTTCTGATTTGATGTTTTCTCTCTGTGCATCTTTAATTTGGGATCCATTATAGTATCACTAAAAAGAGTAATAATTTCTAGCTTATTTTTTGTAACAAAAAAGTTCAAAATTAAACAAAAAGATGAGCCCACATTTTTTACAATCACTATTTAGTATTCAGTTTTGTAGTGTTAATTATTCACTATTTAGTATTCAGTTTTGTAGTGTTCATTATTCCTAGGTTTCATATGAGCCTGGCTCTGTGGGAACGGGGTTAACCCTTTGCATGCTGGGAAATTTGTCGTCTGCTAAAATGTCGTCTGCTGAATTTCTAAAATTAGCATTTTCTTCGATTTTTTTTCAAAGAATATTATCAGAATAGCAAACAGTTTGGATCCTGATGAGAAGCCACGTTATGTGGCGTCTCATCTGGATCCAAACTGTTTGCAAAGGCCTTTAAAATTCGGTTCCCGCACTGAAAGGGTTAAGATGCTTGTGAGTAAAGTGTCGTCCCAGTCTGGAGCAGTCTGCCCAGGCTAATCAGGGGCAATAATCTCTGCCTTAACTAGATTTTCCATAAGAATTGACTTCCTTTTAAAAAAGCGGAAAGTGTAAATTAGTTCCAAGTTAACATAGCAATGACCATAGTTTTGTTGACAGAACTGCTGTTTGCGTAGCTCTGGTAGGACTTTTTCACCATTCTCCTAGACATATTGCCTGACCCGTAGATAGCTCTGGTATGACATGTTCACCATTCTCCCAGACATATTTCCTGATCCATGGGACCGGTTGTGGAATGGTCATTAGCATAATGTGAGGAGGATTTTACAAATGTAGCAACAGCAGTAAGATGTAGTCCGACACTAATGATGTGGAAATCTTGACTGGTACTGGATGTCAGGAGGGATTTAGTGGTCATTAATTACTTTCACTGGACTGGAGTGGCCAATGATGCACTGTCCCTCTGGTATCTGTTCTGACAGACACAAACACAAGCAGTAAGTGACAAGGCTGGAGGTCCAGTGGTTAATGTCCTATTGTTTCCTTGGAAACCTTACTAAAATGTTACTGTTTAAAATGTTGCTTGTCAATTTAGTATTTTGTTTTTAGCTTTCTGCATTATAAACGCTTTTTGTCTTTTTTTTTTTTTATAAACAATTAGACTATCTGGTTCGTTGACAGTTTTAGCAATATTAGTGAAATCCAACTGGGTATAATAAATGAAAGTTTTGTGGATAAACAAATCTAGATATCAAAACATGTATTGTGATTTATTCCATAGGACTTATTGTCTATACAAAGTATTCATCATCAATGACTCGCCCAAAGAGCTTATTTTTCTGTTGATTGTTCAATTATTTACAAACTAATTGCTTGGGTGGAATGCTATACCAATTTTTAATATTTAACTGTGACTTCTTGTGTCTTTGCCACAATGATTTCTTCAGCATTTTACCTCAGGGAATTTGTCAAATTTAGCCAATTAAGTTCAATCTAGGTTTATCAAAGTGTCCTTAACACCAATGAGAAATGTTTCTCTCATTGTAACTCATCACATAATTGACAGCCTGCTGTGACCTGTGGTCCTTTACAGCATGGGCCTGGGGTCTGAACGGGCCTAACTGTCTCCGTTATTCCTTCCTTTCACTGCCCATTACCCAGCCCCAATGATTGATATGCCCTAAGCTTGTCATCAGAGTTTTCAAGGACCCTCTATGAGACCCTTTGGTTGTAACAGCACTTGCTTGGGACTTGATGGGACTGCGACACTGTAGGCATGTTGCTCATATTGGGTCATCTGATAGACTTGTAGACTTGAAGATAATAAAATAGAGTGCAACTGTATCTTCTAGTATATTCTGGAGATAAGTGTGTATAACGCTAGTAAAAAGTGAAAATAAAATAAAAAAGGTAGTGAACATTTAAAACAAATAAATACTTTTTATCATTTTCGAGTACAATATATAGCATCTTTATGTGTAAATGGATTTAATATTCATATTTAGTTAAAGAGGACAAGTTATATATAATTCATGATCAAATTATGTTACCTAATGGTTAAGTTGAAGTTTGGTCATTAGAAGAAGTGAAATATTAAAGTTAAGTTGTTTTATTTAGTTTTCTTGAGAAATGTTTAAATGGCAATTATTGTAAAGCCAGTATAGTGAAAATAATATTGATGGTTCAATTATTCCCAGCAGCTTTTTGTCTATACATTTTCATTTTATTTGAAAATGATTGGTCATTTGTAATAATGTTTAAGTGCAAATTTCTTTAACCAAAGTAAAGGTTGCGCTTTGATAGCAGCGTGATAAAGACTTTGTAATAACATTCAAATGTCCACATTGTATCCAAAAAGGTAATGACCAAATTATCACGTCATAAAAAATGTGGTAAATTGGCAATTACTTAGGAAAAATGTCCCAAATTTGTGTGGCAATCAAAATTATTCAATTAATGGGAGCCAATTTTGTATTGTGTTCGTTTCCCAACCAACCAAACAACACATTGAAAAATAGTTTTTGCGTATCTCTGTCGATCAGTTACGATGATACCCCAACATTTTACAGCCGTCCCATTGGACACTGAAGCAGCCAAAAAAATCTAATACTTTCGGGGGATAGTATGGACTTAAAAGAACATAATTAAAAATACAAATTATTCAAGCCATTGATTCAAAGTGTGCTTCACCCAGCGACATTTGGCTGGTTTTTTTCCACAACATTTTCATTGTTAAATGGATTGGTCACATGGCTTGGGATCGTTTGGAAATGGTGAAACCTTGTTTTGGGTTGTGCTCTATACATGGTCAGAATTGATTATAGAGTTTTATCACCAATAATTATCCTTACAAGTTTGTAATTGTGCTCTTTTATGGAAACCAATTAAATTATAAATTTGTCCTTGGACTTGGACACTGTACATTTATTGGACAGGTTTTTTCAACACAGTATAATTGAACAAGACAAATTTCCGCACTTAAGAAAAACGAAAAAATAAACTTTATTGTAAACTGAATCATCGTTTTAATTCAAGTTAACTTAAGACCTTTTTATGCTGGCACAGTATGTTTAAGAAGATGCTGTTGCTGCCTATGATGATAAAACAACCTGTAATATAAATATTTACTATATTTATGTTTTAAAATAAGAATTATTATTATTACTTAGTGATATTCCCTTTTTAGGAAGCTTTTTACTTCTGTTTATTGTCAGTGTTCCCTGTATTTTACATTTCGCATCAACCCTTTTGAATATTCCGTTCACAAAACTTTCTGCTTGTATGTTATTTTGTCTTACAAGAAAATCTCTTCTGCCCTGAACTGTCTACTTTAGACTGGAATTGCCATCCTGGATCAGCCTTAGTGTACGCGTACGTTTATTTTATTTTTTGGCTTAAATGACCCATCTCCTGTGAACTTGCAGGTTGCAGTGTGAACACGTTCAAGTGGGAGACGGGCAACTCCTCGTACCAGCCCTGTCGTGAGCAAAGCCACACAGACGTGACCTGGACCATAGAGTGTCAGTGCTACAACAGCTACTACCTGGCGGACACTGACGGCAAGAGCATGCCATGCACTCGTAAGTCATTTAGTGAATAGTTTTTATACACATATCATTGTACTATGAAGTCAACGTCATTGTGTAAATGTTATAATTGTAAGTCGACGTCATTGCATCAATGGTATTCATACTCATATTATTCTGATTTATTACAATTTCAAGATCTAATTTGCAATGTTGTTGCGTATACTTAACCTTGAGAGATTGTATTTTCAGTTCCAACTTGGAAAGTGTTTAAATTATCGCATTGTCTTTCTGTGAAGATCATGCAAAAACTTTGAAGTAGGGACTGAATTTAGGAGCTCATTTGTTGTGAAACATGCTTAAAATGGAGACAATACGCGTCCTCATTGTTTCCTGACAGAGTAAACTGTTTTGAATATTTGTTTCATTACAAATGAGTTGACATAACTAGAAACTTGATTTCAAGCTCTCTTCCCAGAGATATTCTACAAAACTGCATATTTATTTGTGGATACAAATTATGCTGTTAAATAACCTTGGAGCAGACAATCCTGTATAAGAACTGTGTGAAAGCAAGTGATCCTGCTGCAGGTTGACACTTCGTAACACATGAATGAATTTGTATCAATTCAATATGGATAACCTTTGCAGTAAATTTGTATAAAACATGTATTGACACACAGAGTTATTGTTTAATTTAATTTGTGATCAATTAGATAAATGGGAGAAGAAAATAGTTATTTGAAGCAAATGTTCATGATACAAATATATTTTTCAAAGAATTTATTATCCTTAAAATTATTTCCAACTGCAATATTTATTTTATCGACTTCCCGTTAACGTTGACTCTTTCATTTCAATATAAAATGCCATATAAAATATAGGCCTTTGATATTTTCTTGAATAGAATTTGCAGATTGGTAGTTCGTGTAAATATTGCAGTATTAAAAAATTATTACAAGTAATTGTATAACTATATATCAAAATGTTTCTTGAAGAAACTGTAGGTGAATTGTCACTAAAAAATAATGCATAATTAATTCAAATACTTCTCTAGTAGCATAGTATATTATGCATATTTTTTTATTGAAGCGATGATATTTATATCATCGCTTCAATCAAAAAGGGACACATTAATCAAATGTTTCTCATTAGTTTTCAGCACATTTATATGAACCGTTCTCGATTATGAAAATTATGAATATGATAATTTTTGTTCATATACGACATGTTCGTCACTTGAGTACAAATTGTACAGGGCTTCTGAATATCAAACATAACATTTCACTTTATTATTTGCTGTGATAAATGCTATAAATTGTCCGGCATTTCCTGAGTCACGGTAAGAGTGACAGCTGGAGTAAAATATCAAGATTTTACCATTTCTGAATCCAGTACTGCCTTTGTTGAGGCCAGCATCAATCCAAATTTGTTCTTGAAAGCATATTTTAAATAATATATTATTTGAATACAGGCCAGTGTTTGATCACAGGGTTAGCAGTTTTTAATCGTACTTGTACTGATGTTTTTTTCACGCTTTACTGTGGTTTAGAAGCGATTACATAAAAGTGATACAATAAATCAAAGTTGTCACACAATGAATTTCTGTGGAAAATATGATTACTTATACACTAAAGTGTAAAATGTCACTTATTGTCAACCGCACTCTGGAACAATTGTGCTGGAAATGTATAGACAGCGATGCTGTGCCAAATAAATGCTTTATGCAAATATGTGAATTAAATGAGTCTGAAATGTTCATATTTGAGATTAAGATCTTGGATCGAATGAATAACCGTTTTCATATTGCGTTCTGTGCTATTAATTTAACTTGATATTTTAAGTCATCATGGCATTAAGGAGTGTGTTGGAGTGTGTTTAATTGATATTTAGTTTCCAACATTTAATTTGCTACCTTTATGACTTCTATGCAAACCTAACGTCAATCTATATTACTTTTTAATGTGGAAAGATTTAAGTGATAAAATATAATTACTAATAAAATTGGATCTGAATGCATTGGATATACCATTTGGAATTGCATTTTTTACTCAATATAATTGCGACTGTTACATCAAGATGTATTAGATAATGATACTATAAATGATATAGGCGATAATTGTGTTGCGCGGATGCATATCAAATGAGTGTTAGGCTGCAACAAGCCACAAACAAAACCGTAGTTTAGTATGATATATTTGATATCATTAAAGCAATTTCCTTTTCTGATAACTAACTAATTGAGATATATCAAGGAAAAACATGTAGATTAAGCATCATTTTATTTCATTTAAAATATTATTTATGCTTCATAAAAACTACAAATCTTAACAAAAATGTGCTATATATTATTTTTGCATGACTTTATGATTTTATAAAACAATATTACATATTGCCTGTATGATTTTAAAGGAATGTCAAGTTATTGACAGATTCATGTAAGGTTTCCATTCCATGAATTATGATCTCCATAAATCATGCATCAACAAATTCTCAGATTTACAAAATATGCAGTAAAATGTTTGAAGCTATTTTATTGCATTTCATGCCTTTAGCCTTCAAGGATGTATTGTAGAACCAATGTATCTCAGTTATTGTAACTGATGATATGAGCTTTTGTTGCACCGAATCATGATTTCACTGGGTCTAATGTTTTATTGTGATGCATTTAAATGTATAATGGTTTCAATAATTCTTGGAAATTAGTATGAAAACTTCTTTTTTAATTTATAGGGGGAACCAATCACTTAGTGTCAGTTTTCCAAGAATTAAAATGATATTGATAATGATAACGCATCTAATAATTATGATAAAAAGTTTTGCCATGTTTTGTAAAGATTCAAACATTAGTCTGCCATGTATTTAATGTTTTGTGTAAATATTCATAGGCTAAGGGAACTCTGAAAGTGTACTTACAACAATAGCTGATCTAACTTTTAGGCTTTGTGCTCTGACATTTTCAAAAACAGTAAAATTGCAAAAATTGTGTAACTTGTCCATCTAAACAATTTTAGAATTTGTGCCGTTGTTGCACAAAATGCAGTAAATAAATATCTGCTGTTGTTTCTAGAGCCTCCTTCGGCACCGCGTAGTATCACCGTGGTAACAGTGAGGTGTAGTTGTCATGGCTACCCCCGGACAAGCAAGGTGGACGCACATACACTGTGTACCGCGTCGACTGCACCAAGTGCTCTGTGGACGTGATGTACAGCCCACGGGCTGACAGCTTCAAATCCACTAGGTAGGCTAGAGGGGTCACTAATACTCTGATATTATTCCACTAATTATGAACATTCTGAGAAGGACTCTACCTTAGAGCCAAACAGTTCATGAGTTTGAAACTCGTATATGGTGAAAACACTTTAATGTTAACTTGCAATAAACCTTGGAATAATCACTGAGCCCAGAGCAACCCAACTACCTGCAGCATGAGTTCACCACAGAGGCCACCATCGCAGAAATATACGACATCAAACTCACAGACTACGTTGATGACTTAAACAAAACTTTTAATGGAAACTAAATTATCTCGATGTTGTATACAGACGTTATGAGATTTGAGAAAATTGCAGCGGATTTTATGGAACCTGATGTCCTGATTAGTGATATAGATTCGTTTGAGATGTCTGTTCTCTTTGCCGCAGATAATGTTGACCACAATATTGTCACCCTTGATGGCAAAGGTACTTTTCATGGGATGGGTATCATTGCATCTATCACCTCCGGAACACGGACGAACTTTCTGATTCCGCGCAAACAGACCTCAGTGCTGAACACTAGAAATAAGACAAAAATCCTATCTTGGAGTACCGGTTACTAAGATATGCTTGTCATGAGGTAGTGTTCGCGGACCTGCCGCTATTTCTGGACTATGACATGAGGGTCCATATTTTGTGGGAAGTCTCCTTCAGCTTCAGCCAGGCAACGCCGCATTGGCAGGGAATGATGCATATTTTGCCTCAGGGGAGCCAGCACCCTGGGCAGTCGTCCGTCAAATTCTTGCCTATGATCAATAAGTACTCTGGGGACAAATCGGGCATTCTGTCAACATTAGACTTTGCCATGAAGCACATAATTTCCGCAATTGTAACGTTTGACCAACCCTTGTATTGGAAGACTACCGACATAATCATTGATGCGCAACAATGTAGTTGCCTAAAAACATTGTTTTGATGTTGGGGTGTTTTCATACACTCATGAACTTACTATGGGCCATAGGATCCCTCATGGAAGGAGCCGGTCTCAAAAACATACTTGAGACTGTCTATGGGGAAAATGCAATTGTGACAGGGAAGGATGTCCAGAGGGCTTTGCGGGGCCATTTTCTTGTTGAGAAGTGCCTTCACCACCAGCTCATATCCGAAATAACCAAAGATCCTGAGATTCAGATACTTCTGGATCAGGCCGAGGAGTTGTACTCTTCCCTTCTTAGGTGCGAGACGACGATAGCAGATGCTACATGTTCTGAGATTTTGATCAAACTCAATACGGCTATAGAGAGGAAGAAACATGAACTTGCCAAAACATCAAAGACAAGCAAATTATGGCTGAATTATAAGCTAATGGTCAGCATAGCAAGCATGTTGATCAAGGCGGATAGTTCTGGGCGTTGGCTGATGCATTTGCAGGCAGTATCCGATTGTCTATCCGTCTTTGCTGCAGCTGGGCACTTCAATTATCTGCGGTCTGCTTATTACTATCTTCAGCAAATGAGCAGCCTAGAGACAACGCATCCAGAAGTTTATCGAAAAATTTGTGATGGTTTTCACGTTGCTCGTAGGAGCTATCAGTGCTGCGTGGAGCTAAGCAGTGATCTTGTCATTGAGCAAACATGGATGAGGTCTCTTAAGAAGGCAGGCGGTCTAACTAGCAGCAATGGGATAACCGAGAAAATGCAAAACCTTTGGACCCTATCTGCACCTGTAACATCTGAGTACAATAGTGCAATGCAGGATTACACAGAACTTGCCTATTCTAAAAGTCCACAACACAAAGAGTCGACTGAGGCTTGCATCAAACGAGATGCTTCTGATCTCGAGAAAATGCATACCAAGGTTACAACATGCTCACCCTACACAGCTGATCCTACTCTGAGAAACATTTTCAATGGGATAGTGGCTGGGTCAGATGTGAATGTGCATGCATTTCAGGAGGTTGGGAACAAAATCATAAGAGATATCGAAGGAAAGTCGGCCTTTTCTTACAAATGTAATAGAAAAGATAGAGCCAAAAGTCTTGGGAATAGCTCCGCTGTCAAGATTGTGGAAGACCGTGCTATTGATCCTGCCCTTCTGTTCCAAAGTTTCTTGGTAGTGTCAAAACCTGGAGATCTTGCCCTTGAAGACGTATTGTCGAATGAACTAAGCCCCCATCACCCTGCCCTATTTGAAGCCAAGAACATATTTCGCAAAGCAGACAAGCCTCAGATCATTTAGGCAATTAGAGATCATGCTGTAAACGCATCAAGTGAGGCTGTGATGAACTGTATTCCGAAAACAGAGTGTTACTAGCTTGATGGTGGCTCCTTACTACATCGTTTACCATGGAAAAAAAACCGACACAAACAACGCAATAGCCGAGTCTTATGCAGATTTTACTGTAAGGCATTACGGACAAGCGACAGTGGTGTTCGATAAAGAAAGTGACTAGTGCCGAAGCATTTGTCACTCCTGAGCGACTTTCCCCAACATGACATGCAATAGTATGTCATAGCCAACGCGTATATTATCAAATCATGATGTGGATGGGGATGGCAAATAATATGAAACCTACTATTTGGATGGAAAACGACCAATTAATTCCAATAGTTACCCAAAGCAATCCTGCACCTGACGAACACATTGTAACTGGTATGTAGGATGTAAATCCTCTCGATGCAGCTACAGACGCTATAGATTCCCCTGCACTGCTGTATGTGACCCTTGCCAAACTGAAAACTGTGACAATCCAAAAAATTCACAAGAGGTCTGTACTGAAGAATAGTAGGTCGACACGGACAATTTAACGCATTGAGACACATTTTATGGACAAAGTTTATGGTGTATCAGTGGACAGCGGAATGTCATTAATTGTATTTCATGATTACCCAACTAGCGAATTACATCATCAATGTAATCTAAGTGTTCTTTGTCTCCAAAACTATGGTGTTTGACATAAAAAATAATCACCTTTGAATTAAACGTTATGTACTTGCGGTCCTTCTTATTGTGGCGGTGCCTATTTTTGGATGGCATGTTAGATTTCTACGTAACATAATAAACTAATACTATGCCTGGTGATCTTAAAGTGTTCTTTGACCTCCAAAACCTAGGTATAGAAACCAAAATTATCAATTTTTAGCGGGTAGTTACATAGTTCTGATCATAAACAGGTTTTGGTGGCCATCTTGAAAAAATCTACTTTTCGGAAGTCGGATTTCGGTAATTTTTTTATATGTTATTATGTACCTTCTACCCTACCAGGATCAGACAAAATACATTTTGTAGCAACTTTTGGGGGGTTTAAGTATATATTGACCTGACTAACTTCCTCATCTTAGAATGGAAAGTAAAAGTCTGAGGATTCCTGTATGAATAGTTTTCATTTTGATTTTTCCCAGTTTTATTATACCCCCTTTACCAGTGATAAAGTGGGCTATATACTGTAGTCGCTTTGTCGGTCGGTCTGTCGGTCGGTTTGTCGGTCGGTCTGTCTGTACCAAAAATTTTATCCGATCTACACCAAACTTGGTCAGAAGTTGTATCTAGATGATTTCTAGGTCAAGTTTTAATATGGGTCATGCCAGGTAAAAAACTAGTCACGTGGTCACTAAGTGCGTTTTAAACCAAAAGTGTGTCCGGACCATAACTATGTCATTTATCGTTAGATTTTAAAATGACTTGGTACATTTGTTCACCATCATAGGACAGTGGGTCAGGCAAAAGAAGTACGTCGATATCTTCAAGGTAAAGGTCACACATTGGGTTGCCCATAAATGAGCTTGTCCGGGCCATAACTTGTCATTTATTGTGAGACTGTAAAATCATTTGGTACATTTGTTCACCATCATTGGGCGGTGTGTCATGCGAAAGAATTACGTCGATATCTCCAAGGTCAAGGTCACATTTTTAGTTCAAAGGTCAAAAATGGCCATAAATGAGCTTGTCCGGGCCGTAACTATGTCGTTCATTGCGAGACTTTAAAATCATTTGGCCCATTTGTTAACCATCATTGGACGGTGGGTCATGCGAAAGAATTACGTCGATGTCTCCAAGGTCAAGGTCACACTTGGTGTTCAAAGGTCAAAAATGGCCATGTCTGGCCCGTAAATATGTCGTTCATTGTGAGATTTTAAAATCATTTGGCACCATTTGTTCATCATTATTGGACGGTGTGTCAGCAAAAGAATTACGTCGATATCTCTAAGGTCAAGGTAACACTTGAGTTCAAAGGTCAAAAATTAACATAAATGAGATTGTCCGGGCCTTAACTATGTCGTTCATTGTGAGATTTTAAAATCATTTAGCACATTTGTTCACCATCATTGAACGGTGTGTCATGCAAAAGGATTACGTCGATATCTCCAAGGTCTAGGTCGCACTTTGAGTTCAAAAGTAAAAATGGCCATAAATGAGCTCGTCCGCGCCATAACTATGTCGTTTATTCTGATGCTTTAAAATCATTTGACACTTTTGTTCGCCATCATTGGACGGTGTGTCATGCGAAAGAATTATGTCGATATCTGCGACATCAAGGTCACACTTTTAGTTCAAGGTAAAACAAAGCCATAAATGATCTTGTCCGGGTCATAACTATGTCATTCATTGTGAGATTTTAAAATTACTCAGTACATTTGTTCACAATCATTGGACGGTGTGTCGTGCGAAAGAATTACGGCAATATCTCCAAGATCAAGGTCACACTTGGAGTTCAAAAGTAAAAACAATGGCCGTAAATGAGCTTGTCCTGGCCATTACTAGGTCATTCATTGTGAGATTTTAAAATGACTCTGTACATTAATTTTGTTCACAGTCATTGGGCGGCGTGTCATCCGAAAGTTCAAGAGTTCAAAGGTCAAAATGGCCATAAATGATAATGGCATAATATTTCTTAAAAATCGCCATAAATTAGCTTCTCTTGTTTTGTGAAGACAGCATGCAAAATATTCTGTGTCAATGCAGCATGTGGGGGTATACGTTACTTCTGTGACAAAGCTCTAGTGTTGTTCAGCCATTGGTACACTCCAAATAGTCTGCTCTAACATCTAGAGATGCAGTACAGGGTGTGGTAGATGTAAACGGCCCTGACATTTCACGTTCGTATAAGTCGAACTGCTAAAGAGTAAGTTTGGGCAAAATACACTTCGGTCTTTCAAATGAAATTAAACTATGCAGTTTGAGCGTTCCCCTTTTAATGAAATGGATGAGCACAACATTTACTTAACGTGTTGTCTTCAGTACTGTACAGAGGCACGACACATCAATATCGGACTCATTCGTGAAATGAGAATGGAAATTGCATCGAATCCGTTTAGGAATGCGCTCCTTATGTAGAAAAACATTACGTCCATTACAGTCTTTTCAACTATTCTAATGTCGTATTTCACACATTAAACGTCTCAATTCATTAAACAGATGGCGATGAAGTGCATGTAATACAATCATAGTATAATTTGTGCTATGTTTTAACAATCCTATAAAATAGATTTATTTCATTGTATTAGTATTTGTTGTACAAAGTCCGCAAACCTTTTTAAAATTGCATTATTTTAGTACGTTATTTGATGTGAATATCGTTTTAAACTTAAATATACGCGTTCACTATCGATACACTATGTGTAATATTATTTAGTATAAACTACATTTGTGTATGTGCGATTTCAAAAACGCGGGCCAAAAGAGTGCATTACTGCAGAATGCTTCTATTTATTAAGTATTGACAACACTTAGGTAAATCATTTATTGGCTAGATCGATAAAAAGCACAGATACAAACAAAATATTTTCAACATAAATTAAAGCTCCTCTAACTTAAAGGTGAAGAGAAAGGATGATACTATTCCTGGTTGCTTTAAATGCCGTTTCAAGTTTAAAGTCGATTTCGTGGAATACCATACTTTGACTTAGATTCGTTTGATGCGTGTAGTCTCTTTATTAAAAATGAAAACAATGCTTTAAATGATTAAGAGGCAATGTACCGCAATTATTTTTGAATTAATGGGGAGGCATTTTTTACTGCACTTATTTAATCTCTCTGCAAACAAAGCCACTATCTTCCCTTGCGTGCGTTAACGACTCGACCCGGTATCAGAAACAAAACCTTTGTTCGCGGCTGTTTTTTTGCCCTCAAAACCTATTCTTTGTTAGCAAAGACCTATAGAATACAGGTCTTTGTTTTTCACGTATCCGTTGTGGTCTTATTCAGAAAGCATAGCGTTTTATAATCTTAAATTGCTCACTATCGAATGTCGTTGATTTAGGCAATTCGATATCGGTAAACGATTGAAGCGCTCAAAAGTGTTTAAGTCTGCAATATTCCAATTAGATAATATTGCTGAGAGGTAAATATCTGCACCCCTTTATAATCTCCTGCTGAGAGCTCAAAACGCAGAATTACATTTTCAGAAAACCTATAAGTTTTTGTCTTTTCGTGAGGGATTATATAATTAATTGGATTCGAAATTAACTGTCAAAGTTATACGCGTTTTCTATATACTTTAATTATCATTTTGTTAACAAAAGTCATAACATGCAGATGCATGCAAATTAACAAAAGTTTCATCTGGATAGGTCTTTTAATTTTTTTAATATGTTTAATTCTGTAAAAATAATTTTAGACATGAGTAACTTATTACCAAGTGGTACAGTGCTACATCATAGAGCTTAAGAACGAAGTTACGACTCGATGGTAATTACTGAGACATGCAAAGAATATACTGGATATAAATGGTAATTTTTAATATATACATATATATAACATTACCTTTGATTTATATTGTATTTTACATTATCCGTAACATCATCTTTGATTTACATTTTATTTTACACTATCCGTAACAACGCCTTTGGTTTGTATTGTATTTGACACTATCCGTAACAACGCCTTTGATTTGTATTGTTTTCGACACTATCCGTAACAACGCCTTTGATTTGTATTGTATTTGACACTATCCGTAACAACGCCTTTGATTTGTATTGTATTTGACACTCAAACTTACAAAAGCGTGTAATATGGATTCATATGGGTTCATAGGCCCATATGGGTTGTTTTGGAGCGATTTTAGAATCGACCGATATTCGACCCATCGTGGCCATAGGGTTTTGTCCATAAAAGCCGCAGATGTGTCCCGTTTTACATTGCCGTTAAAACAAATTTATTGAACGGTATATTTGGTGACACATATTTTGTGTGTGAAATTATGCCAGGCAATAATTAAAAGCAACTGTAATTGCTGTGAAATCATTTATTTTCGCCAGCACGAAATTTCGTCATTTTAATAAAAATGACGTTTTCGTCAGCACTTAAATTCGCCAACTCCTGACTTTGAAAAAAAAATGCTTCAGTCAATATCCGATTTGTTTGTCCGAAATATATCGCGGTTGCGAAAAATCGTAGTGGGGAAAGAGGGAGGACACTTGAGATTCACTTGCAGGAGGTGGGGCCTGTTTGTCACATATCAATATACTAGTCTTTTGTTATCAGATGATCATTAATTTGCCCCCATTAGTGTATCATTGTTATGATTAGCGGATTAGTGGGACCGAATAACCGTTAACGAGTGTTTGAAACCCGGGTTTGTGTTACGACAGCACATTGATAAAAGGGGTGTATTATGGCATGACCCAAGTGATTCTCAAAACATCTCTTTATTGGTGCGAAAGTAGATCTATGCAGAAGACCTTGCCGCCCATCAGGATTGCATATACAAGATACAGAATAATTTGTCGCAAATTAGGATTGCATATACGAGATACAGAATAATTTGTCGCCAACTAGGATTGCAAATAGACAGTTTAGATCGCTGTCATGCTTAGTGTAAATGTAAAAAAAACGCGTTGTATCTATAACGTTCATTTTTGTCATCCCCACCATACTTATAAAATGCCTGGTGTGGTATTTAAATATAAATACCATATGATACCACGTGATTCGCAGATTTTTAGTTATGCTTCCTGATAAAAATATTGCAATATCAGATGACATTTAATCGAATATTTATACGGTTTACATTTGTAGTCATCATTCTAAAGGACCCAAAGGCCATACGATGGAGACGGAGAGTCTTTCAAAACGAGCTGGAAAAATTCTTAAGGAAGCAATTACGGTAAATTAAATATACATTACATTTCAGGAAAAATACACACATAAATAAAGTCTTACAGTATATGCATAACGTCTTGTATGTTGCTATTTTGATCGATTAAAACAATCGACAATGTCCAAAATGTTCAAAGTGCGATTCGTAAATATTGCTGTTGAAAACTTCAGTAGTACTGTTTTGTTTTTATTTAATGCCAAGTATGACGAGTAACAGGTATATATACATCAAAGATTTCTTAAATAACATCAATTTAAGATAAGGCAGCACTTATAGTTTTCAAAGAATGGAGAGATCACATAGTTCTAATCCAGAGGGGGTAATCACGTGATAGTTAAGATGGCGACGTCCATGCCGAAACAGCTATTTTTCGCCTCTTTATACCCTTTATAACGTTTGTTTAATTTTTAAATTACGCTCACTTTCCAGTTTCCAGCCATATCAGTTTAAAGGTGATGAGCGTTTATTTCTTATTAAAATTCTGTTTATATATCGACTTTACTCCCCGTGAATTTTCTAAGTGAAACTGTAATAAGGTAATCCCGCTAAGAAATTTCGCAGCAAGTTAAGTCTAGATTTAGAGCGAATATTAATTCGAAATAAACGCTAGCATCTTTCTTGCTGACATAGCTGGAAAGCGAGCGGCATTAAAAAATGATACAAGTAATAAAGGGTCTAAAGAGGCGAAAACTACCTGCCTCGGCATGGACGTCGCCATCTTGACTATAACGTGTTTACCCCCTTTGTAATAATGTATTTGCCCGAATATGGATTGAGTAATCTATTGAACGTATTATGTTCAATAGAACAAATGTTATGGAGGCTAACTTTCGTTAAGTTACCGCTTCTTCTTGTTCTTTTTCTTCTTTCCCAAAAAGTACATGGCTGCTGTGGAGCATCGAAGCACTTTGACCATACAAGAATTCTTGGGCGCTGGGGAGAACGAGTACTTGGTGTCTCTGTTGGCGATAAGAACGCTTCCACAGTGGGGATCGAACCCGTGACCTCCCGATCTCTTGGCGGACACCATGCCCATTACGGCAAGGCGATCCGAATATAGCCGTTTATTTCCGCGCTTTGGGTGTTTTGAAAAAACGGCTTTATAACCTTTGCTGAAATTTCACATGTTTGTGAACTAGAACGTTAGATACTTGTTGGCATATTGTCATATCTGGGAAAATTTTAGTTTTTGAATATTTTGATTTCAAATATTTTTTTCTGTAAACACCACGCGCGAACACAAACATTGTGACGTCACGTCACGAACAGCACAAACCTCCATCTTTTTACACAGAACAAAGACACCAAGTTACCTGTTAAATCAATAAACGAAAAAGAAAATTTTGTGTTTAAATATCATCAATACAAATAACAGATGTCTGCCTGTATGCAGTGTATGTTTGTTCAAATAGACATGGCCGAATAATATGTAATTGTTATTGTGTACATGAATTTGTCGACTTAGAAAGGCTTACACGGCTCGGCTCGCCGTCTCTGAGACGAGTCGAATAAATTCAAGTACACTGGCATTAACAAGGTATTCTATTTATCATGCAGTATTCATTAAAAAAAAACAACGTCATGCGACAATCACAATATTAGCGTTAAATAGTTAAAAACAATAGCCAAAACAAATTAAATTAACTGAAATGTGTACCCATACTTCCGGCATGGTACAGCATTTATCCTCGCTGATATTATTAATTTTTGTGTATTAACAACTCTTCTATTAACACCTTTTTACTATGTGGCATAACATTTATAAAAGTCAAACCTCTACTGGTAATACTTGCCAACGTTGTTGCATGGATTAAAGGGACTGTCAACTACAAACGACGAAAAAATAAAAGTTCTAAAATACCGTATTGTTTACAATTATTAGTTTATATTGATTAAACTATCTTGACTGGTATATTACATTACTTGAAATAGTTGTTAAGTTTTCATATTTTCAGTATATTCTGTAATACATTTTACTGGGTACAGGTACCAGGTAACTACCAGTTAACTATAAATAACGCAAGAAGATTGATCATCATCGTCACGTGGTAAATCCAGGAATGCAAATTGTGCATGCGTAGTGAATTGTATATATTTTATATATAAAATGATTAATATACTTGCGTTATTTATTGTGTGTATATCGTTATTTTATCTATTTCGCGATTTACTTTCGATTTCACATCGCGAAATTTTATTACCGAATATACTGAAAATAGTGACTTTTCAAGTAATGTAATATACCAGTCGTTATATTTAATCAATATAAACTAATAATTGTAAAAAATACGGTATTTTAGAACTTTTCTTTTTTCGTCGTTTGTGGTTGAAGGTCCCTGTAAAACCATCATTTTTATATTCGTAAAGTTTTGTTTTCTTCCATCGCAATCATTCATTTCCATTTGAAACAGTTGGTGAAAGCAGGCATTTTTTTTGGTGACAGACATTCTCTGATCTACTAACAAAGGAACGACCTATTCACAAAAGAAATAAGCATTTAAAAACTACTTCAATTTCCAAAGAAAAGTTAAATAACAATGCACCGCAATTGCAAGATTTAACACTCTTTTGAGTCACTGACACTGTTCCCAATCCGTCAATTGTGAGATTTAAACAAAAGTACTGAATTGAAAACATCGCGTTATTCGAGTACATTCTACGTTATTAAAAAAAATCTACAATACAAACTCACCTGTTTCATTCGAGCAATATACTCAAACACATGTATTCACATTTAAATTAAATCCTTCATCCTAAAGTGCTAAATACACAAACACGTCCTATTTAAATGCAACTGCGTTTGTTTATTTTTTTCTTAATATTAGGGGGTTAAACTAGTATGTTTTGTCACAAAAATAACGTCACGAGAGCTACGTCGTAAATTTCGTAATTAAGGAAGAAAACTAAAAATAAGGAAAGCTTGTTAGTTAATATATTTTAAAGAAGAAACAAAATATGATGACGTGTAATATAAAACGACAACACACGTCAGAGCTTTGCTGGACGTCTATAATAGACCATATCGGCATAATGGCCCTCGGACTCGAGTGTTTCAATGAGCCCAAAGTTTTGTATTTAATCAAGCTAAAATAAATAGGCTAAAACTTACATGTAGTACAACAATTTAATTATCTATTTGATGGAATTTTCAGTCAAGCAATAGTATACAACATTTTTATTGTACACAGTCAAATAGCGGCATGCATATTAAAATATCTACATCAAATGCACAGAAAGAATCGGTTTTCAAATTACTTTGAACTACTCACTCATTCCATCCCGCGAAACCCTTCAGTTAAATTATTATCCATAAGGTTTAATGAATTTATGAGGGAATACATCGCATTAACTTACGCAAATCATTCGCGAATAAATCAAACGTAAAATGATTTAAATAATTATAATACTATATTTTCAGATTGAAAAGCTAAAGCAATCCGATGACACCCTTAGTATATCAGTCATCGGAAATATAAAGACAGGGAGTACACCAAATGACATCAGTCAAGATTTGCTCTTATCACTTGCAGAAATTGCAAATAGCAAAGGTAACACATGAATTAAAAACAAAATATGTGTTTATAACGATCCTACTTTATTAAAAATGAAAATGTACATTAAGGTCAATGTCTTCATATCACTTCCACAACTTAACATTTTTGTCTGAATATTTGGCCTTTTGTTTATATTTAGGCACATGGATTATCAGCTTTGACAGCAAACGCGAAGCCACTGAGTTTCTGAGGGTGAAACAAACCAGTTTCAATGCTAAAGAGAAAACAATACAATATTGTGAAGCCATGGATGACTCCCTGGTATGGCCTTTAATTATCCCTTTCCCACTCAGAAGCAAAGTTAAAATGGATATGTGCAAACAGCATAAAACCAGGACAGTCTGCGAGTAACTCGCAGTCTGTTCAGATTTTATGCTGTTTGCTGCTCATCAGTATCTGAGGGCTGAAAATAAAGACTTTAAAACTTGAATCTAGTAAGAAAGGTCTTTAACTAAATTTTACTTTCTAAGAGACTGCACATGCGTAAAAATATCTAGGTGGTAAAGGGTTAAATTATTAACATCATACCCTCGTAAGGGGAGGAATTATACGGGATTTACAATGAACGTTTGGCTTTCGGTCGGTCGGTCTGTCTGTCGGTCGGTCGGTATGTCTGTTCAACTAGTTAGACACAATTTGCGACGAAATTCTCTCGCCCATCTTTACGTACATCAAATATATATATATTTATCACATGCTATACCCTGTTTTCCATGTAATACAACCATTACATATTTTTTTATTACACATAAGTAATACAACTTTCTTAAGCGTTTTCATTGGCTTAGTTTTCGTTTATTGACCAATCGCATTTTGTTATTTTGCTGAAATGACATTGCAACATCAAATAACGTCACGAAATGTAAACAACATTCGGGATTTATCATGTTTGCGTAAATATTTATTTAATTTGCTCATTTAAAAGCATTTGATAAAAAAGATCTTACACTCGTTGTGTTATCATACCATATTTTATTAAACTCGTCCAGGAAATTCGTTAAAAGCTCGCTTACTAACACAATTCCTGAACTCGTTTAATAAAATATGGTATGATATTACAACTCGTGCCAGATCCTATATATATATATATATATATATATATATATATATATATATATTTGATGTACGTAAAGATGAGTGAGAGAATTTCGTCGGAAATGTGTCTAACTAGTTATAAATATATATATATATATAAATGTGGTTGCACGAACATTGTTTAAAAATTACATATGTACATACTCGAAATGTACTTTTAATGTAATTTATGGTTTTGTTGACGATGCTGTGACGATTCTGATAACTGCAATATAATCAAATAGATGTTATTTTTTTGTTCAAGATGTATTTTGTAGATAATTATTGCTTAATTCATCAATGTTCAACCCGGACGTATATCGTTTTATTCATCGCTGTTTGGTCTTTTAACACAACAATAAAATTGTTCATCAAACGTAGCTTCAATGCATGGGGCCAACTAAATCCGAAGGTATAAAACGTTCTTTAAAATAATACAGCACAATAGTTTTTTTAATTAAAGGATTAGTTTAAGGAAGGTATGTCTCCTCCATGGAATATTCTACTCCGAGTACCAATTCTACATAATATATCGTATCCGTATTTTACTTTTTTTTAATATATCTGCTGACTCAGCGCTAGTAAAGTGCACATTTTCAATTTCAGCAGTGTACTTATCTCAAAGCTAATACAACTTCACTGCAATTTGCCATAGAACGGTTACAGTCCACATATGAACAATATGTTTTTTTTAATGTTTTGTTTGTTCATTTGTTGTTGTTTTCTTGATTGTTTAATTGTTGCTTTTGTTTTGTATATTCTTTGTATGTTTTGTTTGGTTGGCGAAATACAAAAGGATTTAACTGGAAGTTTCACAAAAGTACACGTCTTTAATGTGATATAATGCAAGAAGTTTATTTGCAATCTTCTTGAGTTCTTTTTATGTCCCCTTCGAAGAAGAGGGGGTATATTGTTTTGCTCATGTCGGTCCGTCGGTCGGTCGGTCCTTCCACCAGATGGTTTCCAGATGATAACTCAAGAACGCTTAGGCCTAGGATCATGAAACTTCATAGGTACATTGATCATGACTGGCAGATGACCCCTATTGATTTTCAGGTCACTAGGTCAAAGGTCAAGATCACAGTGACTCAAAATACATGTAGTAAAATGGTTTCCGGATGATAACTCAAGAATGCTTACGCGTATTATCATGAAACTTCATAGGTACATTGATCATGACTGGCAGAAGACCCCTATTGATTCTCAGGTCACTAGGCCAAAGGTCAAGGTCACAGTGACTCGAAACAGTAAAATGGTTTCCTGAGGATAACTCAAGAACGCTTACGCCTAGGTGCATGAAACTCCATAGGTACATTGATCATGACTGGCAGATGACCCCTATTGATTTTCAGGTCACTATGTCAAAGGTCAAGTTCACAGTGACTCGAAACAGTACAATTGTTTCCTGATGATAACTCAAGAACAATAAGGCCTAGGATCATGAAAATTCATAGGTACATTGATCATGACTGGCAGATGACCCCTATTGATGTTCAGGTCACTAGGTCAAAGGTCAAGGTCACAGTGACAAAAAACGTATTCACACAATGGCTGCCACTACAACTGACAGCCCATATGGGGGCATGCATGTTGTACAAACAGCCCTTGTTTATTAAAGTATTACGTGTACCTGAGTATGTTATCGATTAAAAGATTGATTACTTATTGGCAAAGGAACATAACTGTTATTCTATAGATGGATCATTTTCAATGTAGAATCGGAAAGTACTTTTGTATTTCGTAACAGGGGCAAGATGACAAAAATAGTGTGACCTCAGCAAAACGTTTGTTCCTGTTAGTGACTAACAATGCGGACAACAAACGTTATAAAGACAGATATGACGTTAAAAAGGGTAAGAGTCGAAATTATGTCATGATTGGCAAATACTTGTCACATTGAAGAACAGGTCTAAATAAAATAAACATGTAATTTCATTGTTCATCTTATTTTTTAGATACAAGAAAACACGAATCGTTTGGATAGAGACGATTATTTTCTGCAAAGATCTATCGATAAATATAATTATATCTCTGGTCATTACTTATATAGAACATGGTATAACAACTACGTTGCGTATTACTGTTTGCAGATGAAAGAAAGGTTGTGATTGTTGTCGGAGATGGCATAGCTGTCCTGAAGACTGTGCACTACGCTGTAACACAGTACGGTATCCCTGTGGTTGTCATACCTGGCTCGGGATCTGTTGCTGACTGTATTGCGAAACGCCATAAACACGATTCGTCCGACACGTATGTGTAGACACAACAATTGCTCAACATTTAAACACAAGACTTTCACTTTAAGCTCTCAAATATCATGGGCTTTGTTTCAATATAAACGATAAATGAATATACAAATTGAAATATATGTTTTTCCCAAAGCAAATCATTAAACATTTTGTTGATTCTGAATTTTTAAGCAACAACATTTATTCTTAGACGCGTGTGTAACTTTACTCCCAAAATAATGCTATCTCAACTTATTTTATTAAATAATCATCATATTTTACATGTTAAATACAGCAACCGTATTTAAATAAGG